>NW_027593130.1:27500-38012 GCF_964213995.1 Mustelus asterias
AGAGAGAGACATATATAGAGAAAGAGAGCACTGCTAGAGAGAGAGGGAGAGAGCACTGCCAGAGAGAGATAGATAGAGAGAGAGAGAGGGAGAGAGCACTGCCAGAGAGATAGAGAGAGACAGCACCACCAGAGAGAGAGAGAGAGTGAGCACTGCCAGAGGGAGAGAGGGAGCACTGCCAGAGAGAGAGAGAGAGCCCTGCCAGAGAGAGAGATATATAGGGAGAGAGAGAGTACTGCCAGAGAGAGAGAGAGAGAGAGATAGAGAGATAGATAGAGAGAGAGAGAGAGCACTGCCAAAGAGAGAGAGAGCACTGCCAAAGAGAGAGAGAGCACTGCCAGAGAGAGAGAGAGTGAACAATGCTAGAGTGAGAGAGAACACTGCCAGGGAGAGAGAGAGTGAGAGAACACTGCCAGAGAGAGAGAGAGAGAGAGAGAGAACACTGCCAGGGAGAGAGAGAGAGCACTGCCAGAGAGAGAGAGATATAGAGAGGGAGAGAGCACTGCCAGAGAGAGAGAGATAGAGAGAGAGAGAGCACTGCCAGAGAGAGAGAGATAGAGAGCGCTGCCAGAGAGAGAGAGATAGATAGAGAGAGAGCACTGCCAGAGAGAGAGATAGAGAGAGAAAGAGCACTGCCAGAGAGAGAGATATCGAGAGAGGGAGAGCACTGCCAGAGAGAGAGAGATAGAGAGAGAGAAAGAGCACTGCCAGAGAGTGAGAGATAGAGAGAAAGACCACTGCCAGAGAGAGAGAGAGAGAGCCCTGCCACAGAGAGAGATATAGAGAGAGGGAGTGCACTGCCGGAGAGAGAGAGTTAGAGAGAGAGAGAGCACTGCCAGAGAGATAGAGAGATAGAGAGAGAGAGAGAGCACTGCCAGAGAGAGATAGATAGAGAGAGAGAGAGAGGGAGAGAGCACTGCCAGAGAGAGAGATAGAGAGGGACAGCACTACCAGAGAGAGAGAGAGAGAGCTCTGCCAGAGATAGAGAGCACTGCCAGAGTGAGACATATATAGAGAAAGAGAGCACTGCTAGAGAGAGAGAGAGAGCACTGCCAGAGAGAGATAGATAGAGAGAGAGAGAGGGAGAGAGCACTGCCAGAGAGATAGAGAGAGAGAGCACTGCCAGAGAGAGAGAGCACTGCCAGAGAGAGAGATAGAGAGAGAAAGAGCACTGCCAGAGAGAGAGATATCGAGAGAGGGAGAGCACTGCCAGAGAGAGAGAGATAGAGAGAGAGAAAGAGCACTGCCAGAGAGTGAGAGATAGAGAGAAAGACCACTGCCAGAGAGAGAGAGAGAGAGCCCTGCCACAGAGAGAGATATAGAGAGAGGGAGTGCACTGCCGGAGAGAGAGAGTTAGAGAGAGAGAGAGCACTGCCAGAGAGATAGAGAGATAGAGAGAGAGAGAGAGCACTGCCAGAGAGAGATAGATAGAGAGAGAGAGAGAGGGAGAGAGCACTGCCAGAGAGAGAGATAGAGAGGGACAGCACTACCAGAGAGAGAGAGAGAGAGCTCTGCCAGAGATAGAGAGCACTGCCAGAGTGAGACATATATAGAGAAAGAGAGCACTGCTAGAGAGAGAGAGAGAGCACTGCCAGAGAGAGATAGATAGAGAGAGAGAGAGGGAGAGAGCACTGCCAGAGAGATAGAGAGAGAGAGCACTGCCAGAGAGAGAGAGCACTGCCAGAGAGAGAGAGCACTGCAAGAGAGAGAGGCACTGCCAGAGATAGAGAGAGAGAGCACTGCCAAAGAGAGAGATAGAGAGAGAGCACTGCCAGAGAGAGAGCACTGACAGAAAGAGAGAGAGAGAGTTAGAGGGAGAGAGGGCACAGCCAGAGTGAGAGATGTAGAGAGAGAGAAAGAGCACTGCCAGAGAGAGAGAGAGAGCCCTGCCAGAGAGAGAGATATCGAGAGAGAGAGAGCACTGCCATAGGGAGAGAGATAGAGAGAGAGAACACTGCCAGAAAGAGAGAGAGTGAGGGAGATAGATAGACAGAGAGAGAGAGCACTGCCAGAGAGAGAGTTAGAGAGAGAAAGAGCACTGCCAGAGAGAGAGATATATATAGAGGGAGAGAGAGAAAGAGCACTGCCAGAGAGAGAGAGAGCCCTGCCAGAGAGAGAGTTAGGGAGAGAAAGAGCACTGCCAGAGGGAGAGCACTGCCAGAGAGTGAGAGATAGAGAGAAAGAGCACTGCCAGAGAGAGAGAGCCCTGCCAAAAAGAGAGATATAGAGAGAGAGAGAGCACTGCCAGAGAGATAGAGAGAGATAGAGAGAGATAGAGAGAGATAGAGAGAGAGCACTGCCAGAGAGGGAGAGGGAGAGAGCACTGCCAGAGAGAGACATATATGGAGAAAGAGAGCACTGCTCGGGAGATAGAGAGAGAGAGAGAGCACTGCCAGAGAGAGATAGATAGATAGAGAGAGAGAGAGGGAGAGAGCACTGCCGGAGAGAGATAGAGAGAGACAGCACTACCAGAGAGAGAGCTCTGCCAGAGAGAGAGAGCACTGCCAGAGAGAGACATATATAGAGAAAGAGAGCACTGCTAGAGAGAGAGAGAGAGAGCACTGCCAGAGAGAGAGGGAGACAGCACTGCCAGAGAGAGAGAGAGACAGCGCTACCAGAGACCGAGAGAGAGAGAGAGAGAGAGCCCTGCCAGAGAGAGAGATATAGAGAGAGGGAGAGCACTGCCAGAGAGAGAGAGAGAGCACTGCCAGAGAGAGAGAGAGAGCACTGCCAGAGATAGAGAGAGAGAGCACTGCCAGAGATAGAGAGAGAGAGCACTGCCAGAGAGAGAGAGATAGTGAGAGAGAGCGCTGCCAGAGAGAGAGATAGAGAGAGGGAGAGCACTGCCAGAGAGAGTGAGAGATAGAGAGAGAGACAGAGCACAGCCAGAGAGTGAGAGATAGAGAGAAAGAGCACTGCCAGAGAGAGAGAGAGAGCCCTGCCTGAGAGAGAGATATAGAGAGAGGGAGTGCACTGCCGGAGAGATAGAGAGAGTTAGAGAGAGAGCACTGCCAGAGAGGGAGAGAGAGAGAGCACTGCCAGAGAGAGAGAGAGCAATGCCAGAGAGAGAGATATCGAGAGAGGGAGAGCACTGCCAGAGAGAGAGAGAGATAGAGAGAGAGAGAGCACTGCCAGAGAGAGATAGATAGATAGAGAGAGAGAGAGAGCACTGCCAGAGAGAGATAGAGAGATAGAGAGAGAGATAGAGAGAGAGAGATAGAGAGAGAGAGATAGAGATAGAGAGAGAGAGAGAGAGAGAGATAGAGAGAGAGCACTGCCAGAGAGAGAGAGATAGAGAGAGAGAGAGCACTGCCAGAGAGAGAGATATAGAGAGAGGGAGAGCACTGCCAGAGAGAGTGAGAGATAGAGAGAGAGAGAGAGCACTGCCAGAGAGAGAGATATAGAGAGAGGGAGTGCACTGCCGGAGAGAGAGAGTTAGAGAGAGAGAGAGAGCACTGCCAGAGAGAGATAGATAGATAGAGAGAGAGAGGGAGACAGCACTACCAGAGAGAGAGAGAGAGCTCTGCCAGAGAGAGAGAGCTCTGCCAGAGAGAGAGATATAGAGAGAGGGAGTGCACTGCCGGAGAGAGAGAGTTAGAGAGAGAGAGAGAGCACTGCCAGAGAGAGATAGATAGATAGAGAGAGAGAGGGAGACAGCACTACCAGAGAGAGAGAGAGAGCTCTGCCAGAGAGAGAGAGCTCTGCCAGAGAGAGAGAGCACTGCCAGAGAGAGATATATATAGAGAAAGAGAGCACTGCTAGAGAGAGAGAGAGAGAGAGAGAGCACTGCCAGAGAGAGATAGATAGAGAGAGAGAGGGAGAGAGCACTGCCAGAGAGAGAGAGCACTGCCAGAGAGAGAGAGAGAGAGAGCACTGCCAGAGAGAGAGAGAGAGAGCACTGCCAGAGAGAGAGAGAGAGAGAGAGAGCACTGCCAGAGAGAGAGAGAGCACTGCCAGAGAGAGAGAGAGAGCACTGCCAGAGAGAGAGAGAGAGCACTGCCAGAGAGAGAGAGAGCACTGCCAGAGAGAGAGAGAGAGCACTGCCAGAGAGAGAGAGAGAGAGAGCACTGCCACAGAGAGAGAGAGAGAGAGAGAGCACTGCCAGAGAGAGAGAGAGAGAGCACTGCCAGAGAGGGATAGATAGAGAGAGAGAGAGGGAGAGAGCACTGCCAGAGAGAGAGATATCGAGAGAGGGAGAGCACTACCAGAGAGAGAGAGAGATAGAGAGAGAGAGATAGAGAGAGATGGATAGATAGATAGATAGAGAGAGAGAGCACTGCCAAAGAGAGAGAGAGAGAGAGCACTGCCAGAGAGAGAGAGAGAGTGAACAATGCTAGAGAGAGAGAGAACACTGCCAGGGAGAGAGAGAGAGTGAGAGAACACTGCCAGAAAGAGAGAGAACACTGCCAGGGAGAGAGAGAGAGAGCACTGACAGAGAGAGAGAGAACACTGAGAGAGAGATGGGGAGAGAGAGCACTGCCAGAGGGATAGAGAGAGACAGAGAGAGTTAGAGAGGGAGAGAGGGAGAGATAGAGAGAGAGAGATAGATAGATAGAGAGCGAGATAGAGCACTGCCAGAAAGAGAGAGAGAGTTAGAGAGAGAGAGAGCACAGCCAGAGTGAGAGATGTAGAGAGAGAGAAAGAGCACTGCCAGAGAGAGAGAGAGAGAGCCCTGCCAGAGAGAGAGATATCGAGAGAGGGAGAGCACTACCAGAGAGAGAGAGAGATAGAGAGAGAGAGATAGAGAGAGATGGATAGATAGATAGATAGAGAGAGAGAGCACTGCCAAAGAGAGAGAGAGAGAGAGACCACTGCCAGAGAGAGAGTGAACAATGCTAGAGAGAGAGAGAACACTGCCAGGGAGAGAGAGAGAGTGAGAGAACACTGCCAGAAAGAGAGAGAACACTGCCAGGGAGAGAGAGAGAGAGCACTGACAGAGAGAGAGAGAACACTGAGAGAGAGATGGGGAGAGAGAGCACTGCCAGAGGGATAGAGAGAGACAGAGAGAGTTAGAGAGGGAGAGAGGGAGAGATAGAGAGAGAGAGATAGATAGATAGAGAGCGAGATAGAGCACTGCCAGAAAGAGAGAGAGAGTTAGAGAGAGAGAGAGCACAGCCAGAGTGAGAGATGTAGAGAGAGAGAAAGAGCACTGCCAGAGAGAGAGAGAGAGAGCCCTGCCAGAGAGAGAGATATCGAGAGAGGGAGAGCACTGCCGGAGAGACAGAGATAGAGTGAGAGTACTGCCAGAGGGAGAGAGATAGAGAGAGAGAGCACTGCCAGAAAGAGAGTGAGGGAGATAGTGAGAGAGAGAGAGAGCACTGCCAGAGAGAGAGTTAGAGAGAGAAAGAGCACTGCCAGAGAGAGAGATATATAGAGAGAGCACTGCCAGAGAGTGAGAGAAAGAGCACTGCCAGAGAGAGAGAGCGAGCCCTGCCAGAGAGAGAGTTAGGGAGAGAGGGAGAGCACTGCCAGAGAGAGAGAGATAGAGAGAGAGAGAGAGCACTGCCAGAGAGTGAGAGATAGAGAGAAAGAGCACTGCCAGAGAGAGAGAGCCCTGCCAGAGAGGGAGAGAGCACTGCCAGAGAGAGAGATATCGAGAGAGGGAGAGTACTGCCAGAGAGAGAGAGAGAGATATAGACAGAGAGAGAGCATTGCCAGAGAGAGAGAGAGAGAGCCCTGCCAGAGAGAGAGTTAGGGAGAAATAGAGCACTGCCAGAGAGGGAGAGAGAGAGAGCACTGCCAGAGAGGGAGAGCACTGCCAGAGAGAGAGAGAGAGAGCACTGCCAGAGAGAGAGAGAGAGAGCACTGCCAGAGAGAGATAGATAGAGAGAGGGAGAGAGCACTACAAGAGAGAGAGAGAGATAGAGAGATGGATAGATAGATAGAGAGAGAGAGAGAGCACTGCCAAAGAGAGAGATAGAGAGAGAGAGAGCACTGCCAGAGAGAGAGAGAGAGAGTGAACAATGCTAGAGAGAGACAGAACACTGCCAGGGAGAGAGAGAGAGTGAGAGAACACTGCCAGAGAGAGAGAGAGAGAACACTGCCAGGGAGAGAGAGAGAACACTGAGAGAGAGATGGGGAGAGAGAGAGAGAGAGAGCACTGCCAGAGAGTGAGAGATAGAGAGAAAGAGCACTGCCAGAGAGAGAGCCCTGCCAGAGAGAGAGATATAGAGAGAGGGAGAGAGCACTGCCAGAGAGAGAGATATCGAGAGAGGGAGAGTACTGCCAGAGAGAGAGAGAGATATAGACAGAGAGAGAGCAATGCCAGAGAGAGAGAGATAGAGAGAGAGAGAGCAATGCCAGAGAGAGATAGAGAGATAGAGAGAGAGAGAGCCCTGTCAGAGAGAGAGAGATATAGAGAGAGGGAGTGCACTGCCGGAGAGAGAGAGTTAGAGAGAGCACTGCCAGAGAGATAGAGAGAGTTAGAGAGAGAGAGAGAGCACTTCCAGACAGGGAGAGATAGAGAGAGAGAGCACTGCCAGAGAGAGATAGATAGAGAGAGAGAGAGAGGAGAGAGTACTGCCAGAGAGAGAGAGAGAGAGACAGCACTACCAGAGAGAGAGAGAGAGAGCCCTGCCAGAGAAAGAGAGCACTGCGAGAGAGAGAGGGAGAGAGCACTGCCAGAGATAGATAGATAGAGAGAGAGAGAGGGAGAGTGCACTACCAGAGAGAGAGAGAGACAGCACTACCAGAGAGAGAGAGAGAGAGCACTGCCAGAGAGAGAGAGCCCTGCCAGAGAGAGAGATATATAGGGCGAGAGAGAGTACTGCCAGAGAGAGAGAGAGAGATAGAGAGATAGATAGAGAGAGAGAGAGCACTGCCAAAGAGAGAGATAGAGAGAGAGAGAACTGCCAGAGAGAGAGAGAGTGAACAATGTTAGAGAGAGAGAGAACACTGCCAGGGAGAGAGAGAGAGAGAGTGAGAGAACACTGCCAGAGAGAGAGAGAGAGAGAGAACACTGCCAGGGAGAGAGAGAGAGAGAACACTGCCAGAGAGTGAGAGATAGAGAGAAAGAGCACTGCCAGAGAGAGAGAGAGAGCCCTGCCAGAGAGAGAGATATAGAGAGAGGGAGAGCACTGCCAGAGAGAGAGATCTCGAGAGAGGGAGAGCACTGCCAGAGAGAGATAGAAAGAGAGAGAGCACTGCCAGAGAGAGAGATATAGAGAGAGAGAGATAGAGAGAGAGCACTGCCAGAGAGAGAGATAGAGAGAGAGAGAAAGAGAGCCCTGTCAGAGAGTGAGATATAGAGAGAGGGAGTGCACTGCCGGAGAGAGAGAGTTAGAGAGAGAGAGAGAGCACTGCCAGAGAGATAGAGAGAGAGAGAGAGAGAGCACTGCCAGAGAGGGAGAGATAGATAGAGAGAGAGAGAGAGATAGAGAGAGAGCGAGATAGAGCACTGCCAGAAAGAGAGAGAGAGTTAGAGAGTGAGAGAGCACAGGCAGAGTGAGAGATGCAGAGAGAGAGAAAGAGCACTGCCAGAGAGAGAGAGAGCACTGCCAGAGAGAGAGCGAGCACTGCCAGAGAGAGAGAGAGAGAGAGAGAGAGCCCTGCCAGAGAGAGAGAGAGCACTGCCAGAGAGAGAGTGATAGAGAGATAGAGAGAGAGGGAGAGCACTGCCAGAGAGAGAGAGAGATAGAGGGAGGGAGAGCACTGCCAGAGAGAGAGAGAGATAGAGAGAGAGGGAGAGCACTGCCAGAGAGAGAGATATAGAGAGAGGGAGAGCACTGCCAGAGAGATAGAGAGAGATAGAGAGAGAGCACTGCCAGAGAGGGAGAGGGAGAGAGCACTGCCAGAGAGAGACATATATGGAGAAAGAGAGCACTGCTCGGGAGATAGAGAGAGAGAGAGAGCACTGCCAGAGAGAGATAGATAGATAGAGAGAGAGAGAGGGAGAGAGCACTGCCGGAGAGAGATAGAGAGAGACAGCACTACCAGAGAGAGAGCTCTGCCAGAGAGAGAGAGCACTGCCAGAGAGAGACATATATAGAGAAAGAGAGCACTGCTAGAGAGAGAGAGAGAGAGCACTGCCAGAGAGAGAGGGAGACAGCACTGCCAGAGAGAGAGAGAGAGAGACAGCGCTACCAGAGACCGAGAGAGAGAGAGAGAGAGAGAGCCCTGCCAGAGAGAGAGATATAGAGAGAGGGAGAGCACTGCCAGAGAGAGAGAGAGAGCACTGCCAGAGAGAGAGAGAGAGCACTGCCAGAGATAGAGAGAGAGAGCACTGCCAGAGATAGAGAGAGAGAGCACTGCCAGAGATAGAGAGAGAGAGCACTGCCAGAGAGAGAGAGATAGTGAGAGAGAGCGCTGCCAGAGAGAGAGATAGAGAGAGGGAGAGCACTGCCAGAGAGAGTGAGAGATAGAGAGAGAGACAGAGCACAGCCAGAGAGTGAGAGATAGAGAGAAAGAGCACTGCCAGAGAGAGAGAGAGAGCCCTGCCTGAGAGAGAGATATAGAGAGAGGGAGTGCACTGCCGGAGAGATAGAGAGAGTTAGAGAGAGAGCACTGCCAGAGAGGGAGAGAGAGAGAGCACTGCCAGAGAGAGAGAGAGCAATGCCAGAGAGAGAGATATCGAGAGAGGGAGAGCACTGCCAGAGAGAGAGAGAGATAGAGAGAGAGAGAGCACTGCCAGAGAGAGATAGATAGATAGAGAGAGAGAGAGAGCACTGCCAGAGAGAGATAGAGAGATAGAGAGAGAGATAGAGAGAGAGAGATAGAGAGAGAGAGAGAGAGAGAGAGAGAGAGAGAGATAGAGAGATAGAGAGAGAGCACTGCCAGAGAGAGAGAGAGATAGAGAGAGAGAGCACTGCCAGAGAGAGAGATATAGAGAGAGGGAGAGCACTGCCAGAGAGAGTGAGAGATAGAGAGAGAGAGAGAGAGAGCACTGCCAGAGAGAGAGATATAGAGAGAGGGAGTGCACTGCCGGAGAGAGAGAGTTAGAGAGAGAGAGAGAGCACTGCCAGAGAGAGATAGATAGATAGAGAGAGAGAGGGAGACAGCACTACCAGAGAGAGAGCTCTGCCAGAGAGAGAGAGCTCTGCCAGAGAGAGAGATATAGAGAGAGGGAGTGCACTGCCGGAGAGAGAGAGTTAGAGAGAGAGAGAGAGCACTGCCAGAGAGAGATAGATAGATAGAGAGAGAGAGGGAGACAGCACTACCAGAGAGAGAGAGAGAGCTCTGCCAGAGAGAGAGAGCTCTGCCAGAGAGAGAGAGCACTGCCAGAGAGAGATATATATAGAGAAAGAGAGCACTGCTAGAGAGAGAGAGAGAGAGAGAGAGCACTGCCAGAGAGAGATAGATAGAGAGAGAGAGGGAGAGAGCACTGCCAGAGAGAGAGAGCACTGCCAGAGAGAGAGAGAGAGAGAGCACTGCCAGAGAGAGAGAGAGAGAGCACTGCCAGAGAGAGAGAGAGAGAGCACTGCCAGAGAGAGAGAGAGCACTGCCAGAGAGAGAGAGAGAGCACTGCCAGAGAGAGAGAGAGAGCACTGCCAGAGAGAGAGAGAGCACTGCCAGAGAGAGAGAGAGAGCACTGCCAGAGAGAGAGAGAGAGAGAGCACTGCCACAGAGAGAGAGAGAGAGAGAGAGCACTGCCAGAGAGAGAGAGAGAGAGCACTGCCAGAGAGGGATAGATAGAGAGAGAGAGAGGGAGAGAGCACTGCCAGAGAGAGAGATATCGAGAGAGGGAGAGCACTACCAGAGAGAGAGAGAGATAGAGAGAGAGAGATAGAGAGAGATGGATAGATAGATAGAGAGAGAGAGCACTGCCAAGAGAGAGAGAGAGAGAGAGAGCACTGCCAGAGAGAGAGAGAGAGTGAACAATGCTAGAGAGAGAGAGAACACTGCCAGGGAGAGAGAGAGAGTGAGAGAACACTGCCAGAAAGAGAGAGAACACTGCCAGGAGAGAGAGAGAGAGCACTGACAGAGAGAGAGAGAACACTGAGAGAGAGATGGGGAGAGAGAGCACTGCCAGAGGGATAGAGAGAGACAGAGAGAGTTAGAGAGGGAGAGAGGGAGAGATAGAGAGAGAGAGATAGATAGATAGATAGAGAGCGAGATAGAGCACTGCCAGAAAGAGAGAGAGAGTTAGAGAGAGAGAGAGCACAGCCAGAGTGAGAGATGTAGAGAGAGAGAAAGAGCACTGCCAGAGAGAGAGAGAGAGAGCCCTGCCAGAGAGAGAGATATCGAGAGAGGGAGAGCACTACCAGAGAGAGAGAGAGATAGAGAGAGAGAGATAGAGAGAGATGGATAGATAGATAGATAGATAGAGAGAGAGAGCACTGCCAAAGAGAGAGAGAGAGAGAGACCACTGCCAGAGAGAGAGTGAACAATGCTAGAGAGAGAGAGAACACTGCCAGGGAGAGAGAGAGAGTGAGAGAACACTGCCAGAAAGAGAGAGAACACTGCCAGGGAGAGAGAGAGAGAGCACTGACAGAGAGAGAGAGAACACTGAGAGAGAGATGGGGAGAGAGAGCACTGCCAGAGGGATAGAGAGAGACAGAGAGAGTTAGAGAGGGA
>NW_027593131.1:0-38000 GCF_964213995.1 Mustelus asterias
TACACACTGACACACACACACACACAGTGATACACACTGACACACACACACAGTGACACACACTGACCCACACACACACACAGTGATACACACTGACACGCACACAGTGACACACACTGACCCACACACACAGTGATAAACACTGACAAACACACACAAACACACACACAGTGACACACACTGACCCACACACACAGTGATACACACTGACACACACACACACAAACACACACACAGTGATACACACTGACACACACACACTCTGACACACACACGCAGTGACACACACTGACACACTGACACACACACACACACAGTGATACACACTGACACACACACACAGTGACACTGTCCCTCACACACGCAGTGATACACACTGACACACGCACACAGTGATACACACTGACACACACACACACAGTGATACATACTGACACACACAGTGACAGAAACTGACTCACACACACAGTGATACGCACTGACCCACACACACACACACACACACACACACACACACAGTGATGCACACTGACACACACACTCACACACAGTGACACTGTCGCTCACACACGCAGTGATACACGCTGACACACACACAGTGATACACACTGACACACACACAATGACACGCACTGACACACACACACAGTGATACACACTGACACACACACACACCCAGTGATACACATTGACACACACACACAGTGACACACAGACAGTGATACACACTGACACACACACACAGTGACACACACAAAGTGACACACAGACAGTGGTACACACTGACACACACACACAGTGATACACACTGACCCACACACACACACATTGATGCACACTGACACACACACTCACACACACAGTGACACACACTGACACACATATCGGCAATGACCCTCACACACACTGATACACACACACACAGTGACACACACTGACAAAAACACACAGTGATACACACTGACACACACACACACACACACACACAGTGATACACACTGACGCACACACACACACACAGTGACACACACTGACACGCACACACACAGTGAGACACACTGACACACACACAGTGACACACTGACACGCACACACACAGTGAGACACACTGACACACACACAGTGACACACTGACACGCACACACACAGTGAGACACACTGACACACACACACAGTGACACACAGTGACACACACACAGTGATACACACTGACCCACACACACACATTGACACTCACTGACACACACACACACAGTGATACACACTGACACACACACACACAGTGACACACACACAGTGACGCACACTGACACGCACAGTGACACACACACGGTGATATACACTGACACACACACACAGTGATACATACTGACACACACAGTGACACACACTGACCCACACTCACACAGTGATAAACATTGACCCACACACACACACATTGATAATCACTGACACACACACACACACACAGTGATACACACTGACACACACACAATGACACGAACTGGCACACACACACAGTGATACACACTGACACACACACACCCAGTGATACACATTGACACACACACACACACACAGTGACACACAGACAGTGAATCACACTGACACACACACACAGTGATGCACACTGACACACACACTCACACACACAGTGACACACACTGACACACACATCGGCACTGAGCCTCACACACACTGATACACACACACACAGTGATACACACTGACAAAAACACACAGTGATACACACTGACACACACACACACACACAGTGATACACACTGACACACACACACAGTGATACACACTGACACACACAGTGACACACACTGACACGCACACACACAGTGAGACACACTGACACACACACAGTGACACACATTGACGCGCACACACACAGTGAGACACATTGACACACACACAGTGATACACACTGACACACACACAGTGACACACACTGACACGCACACATACAGTGACACACACTGACACACACACACACAGTGATACACACTGACCCACACACACACATTGACACACACTGACCCACACACACACACAGTGATACACACTGACAATCACACACAGTGATACACACTGACACACACACAGTGACACACACTGACTCTCTCACACACACACAGTGATACACACTGACACATACACACACAGTGATGCACACTGACACACACACTCACACACAGTGACACTGTCGCTCACACACGCAGTGATACACACTGACACACACACAATGACACGCACTGACACACACACACAGTGATACACACTGACACACACACACAGTGATACACACTGACACACACACAGTGATACACACTGACACAAACACACCCAGTGTTACACATTGACACACACACACACACACACACACACAGTGACACACAGACAGTGATACACACTGACGCACATACACACAGTGATACACGCTGGCACACACACACACAGTGATACACACTGACACACACACACCCAGTGTTACACATTGACACACACACAGTGACACACACACAGTGACACACAGACAGTGATACACACTGACACACACACACACTGATACACACTGACCCACACACACACACAGTGATGCACACTGACACACACACTCACACACACAGTGACACACACTGACACGAAAGTCGGCACTGACCCTCACTCACACAGATACACACACACACACACAGTGACACACACTGACAAAAACACACAGTGATACAGACTGACACACACACACACACTGTGATACACACTGACGCACACACACACACAGTGACACACACTGACATGCACACACACAGTGAGACACACCGACACACACACAGTGATACACACTGACACGCACACATACAGTGAGACACACTGACACACACAGTGATACACACTGACCCACACACAGTGACTCACACTGACTCTCACACACACACAGTGACACACACACAGTGATGCACACTGACACACACACTCACACACAGTGACACTGTCGCTCACACACGCAGTGATACCCACTGACACACACACAATGACACGCACTGACAACCACACACAGTGATACACACTGACACACACACACAGTGATACACACTGACACACACACACAGTGATACACACTGACACACACACACACAGTGATACACACTGACACACACACACAGTGATACACACTGACACACACACACACACACACACAGTGATACACACTGACACACACAGTGATACACACTGACACACACACACAGTGATACACACTGACACAAACACACCCAGTGTTACACATTGACACACACAGTGACACACAGACAGTGATACACACTGACACACACACACAGTGACACACACTGACACACACACACACAGTGATACACGCTGACACACACACACACAGTGATACATACTGACAGACACACACCCAGTGTTACTCATTGACACACACACAGTGACACACACACAGTGACACACAGACAGTGGTACACACTGACACACACACACACTGATACACACTGACCCACACACACACACAGTGATGCACACTGACACACACACTCACACACACAGTGACACACACTGACAAGAACATCGGCACTGACCCTCACACACTGATACACACACACACAGTGACACACATTGACAACAACACACAGTGATACACACTGACACACACACACTGTGATACACACTGACGCACACACACACACAGTGACACACACTGACATGCACACACACAGTGAGACACACTGACACACACACAGTGACACACACTGACACGCACACACACAGTGAGACACACTGACACACACACACACAGTGACACACACTGACACACACACAGTGATACACACTGACACACTCACACAGTGACACACACTGACACACACACAGTGACACACACTGACTCACACACACACACACACAGTGACACACACACAGTGATACACACTGACACACATACACAGTGACACACACTGACACACACACAGTGACACACACTGACACACACACACACACACAGTGACACACACTGACACACACACAGTGATACACACTGACACACACACACAGTGACACACACTGACACACACACAGTGATACACACTGACACACACACAGTGACACACACTGACTCACACACACTGACTCACACACACACACACACAGTGACACACACACAGTGATACACACTGACACACACACACAGTGACACACACTGACACACACACAGTGATACACACTGACACACACACAGTGACACACACTGACACACACACAGTGACACACACTCACCCTCACACACTGACACCAGCTTCCTGATTGGTTGAAGTGTTTGTCACTCCCGGATTTGCTCTGGGGGCGGGGCCGTTAGCTGCTGGTGTTCTGATTGGCTGACACGGCTGTCATTCAGAAAGCTCAGCCTCTGATTGGCTCACCCGCTGTCAGTCAGAGTGCGGAGACCAGTCATTGGTGGACTTGGCTGTCAGGAAGTGAGCGGCAATTCTGATTGGCTGATTCGTGCAGTAGTTGATCTGGGGTCCGATTGGCTGAGGCGATCATTTAGCAATCCAGTCTCTGATTGGCTGAGGTGGCGATTTCGTGATCCCGCTCTGTGATTGGCTGAGGTGGTGATTTAGTGATCCCGCTCTGTGATTGGCTGAGGTGGTGATTTAGTGATCCCGCTCTGTGATTGGCTGAGGCTGTGATTTAGTGATCCCGCTCTGTGATTGGCTGAGGCGGTGATTTAGTGATCCCACTCTGTGATTGGCTGAGGTGGTGATTTCGTGATCCCGCTCTGTGATTGGCTGAGGCGGTGATTTAGTGATCCCGCTCTGTGATTGGCTGAGGTGGTGATTTAGTGATCCCGCTCTGTGATTGGCTGAGGCGGTGATTTAGCGATCCTGCTCTGTGATTGGCTGAGGCGGTGATTTAGTGATCCCGCTCTGTGATTGGCTGAGGCGATGATTTAGTGATCCCGCTCTGTGATTGGCTGTCAGTCAGTTTTGTTTCTTCATTAATTGAATAATTGATGTCAGCGGATATTTCACCGCGATCCTGATCTGCTCCCTGAACTTGGATTGAGTCACCGCGTAAATAAATGTGTTTGTGCAGCAATTTATATCCCGCAGCATATATCCAACATTGTGAAATGTGAATTCAGGAAGAGTGAGGTAAATTAATCCTTTCACTGTCGAATAGATAAAACATATAACATACACGGCCCAGAGGAGAATGAAAGCCCCGGAAATGCTGAAGAGTAAAATCATTGACTTCCTTCTGCTCTCCATCTCGGGGTCTCTGCGATTCTCTCCCTGACTCTGAGCCCTCAGTCCCTTCCGGACTCGACTGGTCACCAAAATGTGTCTGACTGTCAGAGCGTTAATCACCAGGATTAAACCGAATGGGAGCAATGGGGTTAAAACCCGATCAAACCAGGAAAATCCAACCCAGCCAGGATCAGTCCAATAGCTTGTCTTTGTCTGGCAGCCCCACTGGACATTGTCCATTATCCCCCCAGGTTCCAGTGTAAAGTACAGGGGGATGTTTCTCACAGAGAGCAGGAGGCCGGTTGTTGCCAGAACCACAGCCGCAGTTTTCCCGGTGCAATATTTAGTTTTCAGTTTCTGGCAGCGAATGGCCACAAATCGATCAAAGGAGAAAGTGATGGTGAACCAGACTGAACAGTCTGAGGCTGCAGACAGCGGGACAGAGAGAACACGACACACAGAGGTGAGGGACAGGAAACTCAGCGGGAAATAATAAACATTTATCTTGTTGAGAATGGGGGTAAAGATGATGAAGAGCAGATCCGCCGCTGCCATGGCGACCAGGTAGCGAGTGGTGCAGGTGGAGAGGCCACACTTTCCCCGACTCAGGATCACAATTCCCACTAAATTAACTGTCAGTGAAAAAGGGACAAGAGGCGGGAAATGAGTGAGTGAACATTCCCCATGTGTGAAGCCACAGTAAGGAGAGGATTTCAGCATCAATCCAATGGGGTTCCCGGGGTGGCGGGGTTGTTGGAGGAGTTGTGTTAGAGATTAACATTGCAGATTGGAAAGTAGCCAATGTAACCCCGCTGGTTAAGTAGGGACTGGGGGACAGGAAGCTGTGAATTACACATCTCTCACTTTGATGGAGCAAATCTGCACATTCTCATCATTCAAATATTTCACACAGATTGCATTTCTCACCTGATGTGTTTTCCAGGGTTAATTCAGACTGGACGGGTTTCCCAATTAGACCCAAAGTGGACAGAGATAGAATCTGCAATCCCTTCCTGCACCCAATTATCAGAGCCCACCCCGGATTGAACACCTCTCTGGACTGGACAGCTGGTGGAGCTGGAAGTCAATTCAGGATTTTTCTATTCAACTTCCCCTCTCCAGATTTCCTCCCCATTCTGACTCTCCCCCGCTGCTTTTCTGCTTCTAATTTACAGATTATATCCTCTGTCCGTCTCTTTTTTCTTGTCTTCTCTCCCTCTCTCTTTGCCTGCTCCTTTGCTTCCCTATCTATCTCTTCCTAATCTCTTCTCTCCGACCATTATTCCCTCTATCTGGATTTCTCTCTTATCCAGTGCGTTTCCATTCTTCATTCACATTATAACTTTACCCCATATCTCCCTATCGCTCTCCAGTTGTTCTCTCTCTCCTCCTGTTTCTCCCCATATCTCTCTATCTCACCCCAGTATTGCTCTCCCCATCTCGCTTTCTCCCCATTCCTGTTCACCTCCCTCCAGAATCTCTCCCTCTCCCTTTCCAGCTTTCTTTGTGGGGATTTTAAGCACAGCATGATCCCATGGGCGGCACTGTGACCATATCCAGAGAGGACAAAGTGGGGGTGGGGGGAGACATGTCATTCCCCCAGCCTCGCGCTTGGTGTAATCCTCCACCCAGCTCCATGTGAATTCTGAGTTTGGATACATATCCCCTCAGTGACAGAAAGAGATAAACTCCCCTCTTTAAACTGGGGACAAGCTGTGTCCATTCCTTTGGTAGACTTTTTAAAATGAGCCTCCCAGTAGTTATTTATGAATAAATGAATCGATCTATTGATTGATTTGTGTAAATAAGGAATCTCAGGGCTCTGACTGAGGCTATTCTCCAGAGACAGGAAGCTGGGCACTGACTCCTAACTGGAGACCCCCAGATAAGGTGGTTCTTCCCACCCCCTCACAGCAATATGACTTGTGGTTATTGGCAGTGTGGCTCAGAAATATTGCATCGCACCTTTCAACACAGTGCACATGAGAGAGAGGGAAAGAAGCAGAGATATGGACAGAAATAGGAAGTTAGAAGGAGGGATGGAGAAAGAGGTGGTGGATGTGGTTGCAAAGACCTGGCTCTAGATAAGAACATCCATCTTTACAATGAGTGAGAGAGATAGGGGCAGGAGGAGAAAAGAGAAGGAGGGAGTGGAGCAGAGACAGAGGGAGGCCCGAGGGGAGTGGAAGGTCAAAGCAGAGGTGGTGATGGAGGGACAGCATTTGAGAAAGAGAGACAGGATGTGAGAGTCTCCAGTGTGTGGTCACCAGCTGCAGCTCCACTCAAACCCTGTCAGATAGTCTGGGAGGATTTAAAAAGTGCCCTGAAGGAATCAGCAGCCACTTCCCAAACTGAAAGAGGGAGTTGAGCGGCTTCTAGAGACTGAGAGGGGACCGGGGGGTGGGCAGGATGGAGCAGGGCTGGCATTTTAATTCAGGTTTAGAAGATTCTCTCTGTGGATCTCTCTCTCTCTCCATTTCAATGTTTCTGTCTGATTGGAAGAAATGGAGGGAAGGAAAGAGTGAGAGAGAATGAGGAGAACCAAGAATGAGAGGTTACAGAATAATAGAATCATACAGAGCAGAAGAGGCCCTTCAGCCCATCGAGTCTGCACTGTCACATTAGAAATACCTGAAATCCCACCTAACCCCTTCTGTCAGCACTTGGCCCAGAGCCCTGAATGTTATGTTGTGCCAAGTGCTCATCCAGATACCTTTTAAAGGATGTGAGGGAACCCACCTCCACCACCCTCCCAGGCAGCGCATTCCAGACCCTCAACACCCTCGAGGGAGAAAAATATTTTCTCACACCCCCTCCGCCAACCTCCTTACCCCCACCGTGAACCTATGTCCCCTCGTGACTGACCCTTCAGATATGGGGAACAGTTGCTCCGTTTCCACTCTGTCCATGGCCCTCATAATCTTGTCTACCTCGATCAGGTCGCCCCTCAGTCTTCTCTGCTAAAACTTCAATAACCCAAGCCCACGCAACCTCTTTTCATAACGTTGATCTTCCATCCAAGGCAGCATCTTGGTGAATCTCCTCTGTACCCCCATCCAGCGCAAACACATCCTTCCTATAATGTGGCGATCAGAACTGCACACAGTACTCCACCTGGGGCCTCACCAAGGATCGAGACAATTAGAACATAAGAAATAGGAGCAGGAGTAGGCCATCTAGCCCCTCGAGCCTGCCCCGCCATTCAATAAGATCATGGCTGATCTGACGTGGATCAGTACCACTTACCCGCCTGATCCCCATAACCCTTAATTCCCTTACCGCTCAGGAATCCATCCATCCGCGCTTTAAACATATTCAGCGAGGTAGCCTCCACCACCTCAGTGGGCAGAGAATTCCAGAGATTCACCACCCTCTGGGAGAAGAAGTTCCTCCTCAACTCTGTCTTAAACCGACCCCCCTTTATTTTGAGGCTGTGTCCTCTAGTTTTAACTTCCTTACTAAGTGGAAAGAATCTCTCCGCCTCCACCCTATCCAGCCCCCGCATTATCTTGTAAGTCTCCATAAGATCCCCCCTCATCCTTCTAAACTCCAACGAGTACAAACCCAATCTCCTCAGCCTCTCCTCATAATCCAAACCCCTCATCTCCGGTATCAACCTGGTGAACCTTCTCTGCACTCCCTCCAATGCCAATATATCCTTCCTCATATAAGGGGACCAATACTGCACACAGTATTCCAGCTGCGGCCTCACCAATGCCCTGTACAGGTGCATCAAGACATCCCTGCTTTTATATTCTATCCCCCTCGCAATATAGGCCAACATCCCATTTGCCTTCTTGATCACCTGTTGTACCTGCAGACTGGGCTTCTGCGTCTCATGCACAAGGACCCCCAGGTCCCTTTGCACGGTAGCATGTTTTAATTTGTTTCCATTGAGATAGTAATCCCATTTGTTATTATTTCCTCCAAAGTGTATAACCTCGCATTTCTCAACGTTATACTCCATTTGCCATATCCTCGCCCACTCACTCAGCCTGTCCAAATCTCTCTGCAGATCTTCTCCGTCCTCCACACGATTCACTTTTCCACTTATCTTTGTGTCGTCTGCAAACTTCGTTACCCTACACTCCGTCCCCTCCTCCAGATCATCTATATAAATGGTAAACAGTTGCGGCCCGAGTACCGATCCCTGCGGCACGCCACTAGTTACCTTCCTCCAACCAGAAAAACACCCATTTGTTCCGACTCTTTGCTTTTGTAATTCCAACATTTTGTAATTGCTCTTTGCAATTCCGACATTACTTCCCTGCTTTTGTCATCTGTGCCTCGAATGATAAAGGCAAGTGTCCCATATGCAATTTTCACCTCCCTACTAACATGCCCTTCTGCTTTCAAAGATCTGTGGTCAAATACGCCAAGGTCACATTCTACCATAGATCTTCCTATAGTCCGAACATTCATTGAGGACTTCCTTGTCAAATTACTCCTTCCAAAGGGTATCAGCTCACACTTTTCATGGTTACATTCCATTAAACGGTGTAAAACACACTCCAGACTGCGAACTGCACCTTGTGCGATCTTGCTGCAGAACTTGCTTTAAAGGTTGTCTCAGTGTTAAGAGAGAGTTTCATCTTTCCAGGGAAGTGAAGGGAATTCTCCTGACTTGGGACAATGCACACACACAGAGTGGAAGGTGTGTGGGGATTTGTGTTGGGTGATTTGGGGGAGGGGCTCACAGCAGGTGTGCGAATGGACGCAGGGGAAGGTCTGTGTCTCATTTGATTAGTTTCACAGTGCGGCTGCTGTGGGATCTTGCTGTGCATGCACACTCCTGGGCCTTTTGCCTGCCTTGTAACAATGATCATCCTCTTTGAAAATAGCTCACTGACTGCAAAGAAGGCTCCAAGGCCTTGAATATAAAAAAGCTTCAACTTGAACATTGGGACTGAGGGAGTTCATGATCACTTTCTGCAGAGGACTGAGGGGACATTCAGCCAATATCACATTGCTGCCTGTGGGATCTTACTGTGCGACCAATATTCCAGCCTCAGTTTGTACATTTGAACAAGAAACACACACACACAGAAAACAATTATCATAAACTCTGAACTGAATTTTGAAACTGACTCTGTGCTTTGGATCTTCCTGTGCACAAGTTGCATCAGAAATCTCTAAATTAACAGCAGTGAGGTCAGATTAACAATTAATCTCATCACTGTAAATAATTCTTGATGGCCTGGAATGAAAGTTATTTAACTAGAAGCGGGTGTAATTGTGGAATAAAAAATGTGTGTGAGGCAGAGAGATAAATGTGAGGGTGAAATGAAATGCACAGGGTTCTATTTGAATACAGTTTGCTGTGGTGGTGATTGTCGGAACTCTCGCTCTATGTCTGGTGTTGGGAAGCTGAGTTTGTGAAGTGTGGTCCCTTTAAAAGCTGGTTTTGTCTCCCTTTAAAGTTGGACTTATGTCAATGCTTGGAGGCTTCAAATGCAGGTACAGACAGAGTACACAGACTGCAAGATTTGCAGCAAAGACCAAGTATTAGCGTCACCATGGCAACAGGCTTTGCAGGTTTTTGAATTTTGAGTTCAGCCTATCAGTTCAAAGAAGACACTCAGCTATCAGGAAGCTATCAAATGTTAATTTATTGCTGTTGACAAGATCAGATCAATCCTGGTGCAGGAAAATTCAGAGGTCATCACAGTATAAAAACAGGGGATCAACTGCCTGCCTGCAGTTCAACTGAAGGACTGCCACCTCTCAAAGCCCAGAGAGGGAAAGAGCAGCTCTCTCCAGCTTTGATTATCACTGAATAGACCTCTCCATCTATCGATCTGAATCAGAAGTAACTCGCAAGCAGCGGAATGGAGAGATGAACTCCAAAGGTTTTCCTAAATTATGTTCTTTTTTTTTCTGTTAGTGAATGTCCTTGTGTTTATTTGAACTGCATTCCAGTAGAATCTTACTTTAATCACAATGCTACTTCTTTATCTAAAGTTCCCTGCTGGTTAAATACATAAATTGTTAATTGTTCACTTAAATTGAGTGTCAGATATTTCTGTTGATTAACCACTAAATGTTAATGAAGAACAGTTCACACCTTCCCACACACCTTTCACACATCACAAAGCAAGGTGTTCCTCTTTGGGGAATTTGGCGTGGCTTGTTAAAAGGGCATCAACCTCTGTCTCATGTCACTGTCTCTCTATCTGTGTCTCTGTATCTCCATTATATGGCTTGTGAGAGAGAGGGAGTGAGAGAGTTGGGGCACAGGCTGAGGAAAGGCTGATGTTACAGAATGTGGGAGTGAGAGAGAAACGGGAGGATCAGGTTAAACAGGGGGAGAGGTAGCTGAACATTGTGGAGTTGGGGTGGAGGGAAAATGTCACAGGATTCGGGGGTAGAGGGTTTCCTGAGAGCAGTAACTGCTGATGTCCCTGTCACATCTTTCCAGAAAGCGTGATGTTCAAACACTCCAGTCCTGAGACAGTCTGTTTTGAAATGTATCCTGAGGGAATGAACAGTTTCTTCCCAGTTGAGGTTTGAGCCACTTGCCGACTGGGCTGGGCGGTGTGGAAACATTGCTGCGCATGGAATCCTGCTGTGCATCAATGACCTGCAGCATATACAGAACTGCAAATTGTAACCACACAACTTAAAAGGGAAATTTGGGAGGGTGGAGGGGCTAAAAATCAAACCCCTGGCCTTGGTAAAGACTTATGCTCAATCCCTGTGTCCTGTTTGTGTTTTTAGACAGGGTGGTGCGATTTGGAGGATTTGTCATTTTTTATGAGGGAGTGGGTAGGGCAGGGGGTTCAATATCTCGGCCTCTGTCATCACAACGTTCCCTCTCTCTCTCCAACCATTTGCTTCAATGTTGCATCTTGTAGTTCATGTAAAATAAAACCCCCTTGTGTTTTGTTTTATTGTTGTGGGGTGTGTGAGGGGTGTGCGGATGGGACAGGGGGTGGGGAACAGTGGTTCTCTTTTCCCTCTTGCCCTTTCCCTCCGTGTGTGGGATGTTTTGGGGCTGGAAAGGACAGTTCTGTTTCACTGGGGGTGGGGAGAATTCTGTTCTTTGTCCCCAAGGTTTATTGCATCCTCTGGGACTAGGCCTCAATTCAAGGCCTAATCTCAGGGCCCTCAGGATGCCTTTTCCATTCGCTTCATTCCATACAGTTACTGTGTTTAATTTTATGAGTTGAATCGTTTAATAAAACTGCAGCAGCCGCGTCAATTCATTCCACTCAGGATGCAATTGTCGGTTTTCAAACTCTCTCACCCAACGTTCTCATTAGATTGTGTTATCAGTGAGGGAGAGAGAGAAAAAGAGGAAGGTGTAAGAGAGAGTGAGAGAGAGAGAGAGAAGGCCGAGAGGAAGGGAGCGGTGAGAAGATAAAGTGTCGGGGGGAGGGGGTTGGGGGGTGAGGGAGGGTGGGTGGGGGGAGAGAGGACGTGTTTAGGGGGTCCTCCACTGTATCATTCCAGGCGAGCCCCCCAGTCATTGAAACATATAAACTAGAAGCGTGAGTAGGAGCTTGCGCCACCATTCAATTTTATTGTGGCTGATCATCAAATTTAATATCTTGATTCACCCTGACCCCATATCCTTTTATCCCTTTAGCCCCGAGAGCGAGATCTAATTTATTTTTGAAGTCACAGAACGCCTGTGAATTCCACACATTCACTACCCTCTGACTGAAGAAATTTCTCCCCACCTCAGTTCTAAAAAGGTTTTCCCTTATCATCAAACGAAGACAGCGAGTTGTGGACTCCCCCACCATTGGTAACTTTCTTTCTGAATCGACCCGTTCGAATCCTGTTTGAATTTTACAAGTTTCTCTGAGATCCCCTCTCACTATTCTGAATGCATTTGCCTTAACAACATTCGGTGGTAGTGAATTCCACATATTCACCACCCTCTGACTGAATAAATTTCTCCCCACCTCAGCTCCAAAAGGTTTGTCCCTAATCCTAAAACTATGACCCCGAGTTCTCGACTCCCCACCATTGGGAACATTCTTTCTGAATCGACCCTGCCTCATTCTGTTAGAATTTAATAGGTTTCTATGAGGTCCCCTCTCACTCTACAGATTTCTATTGAATATAATCCTAACCAATCTAATCTCTCCTCATATGACAGACCTGCCATCCCAAGAATCAGCCTGGTAAACCGTCGCTGTACTTCCTCTATAGCAAGGACATCCTTCCTCAGATAAGGACACCAAAACTGTACAAAACTCTCCAGGTGTGGCCTCTCCAATCCTTTATAAATTGCAGCAACTCATCCCTATCCCTGAATAGGAATCATCTCGCTATGAAAGCTTACAGACCATTTAGCTCCATTCCTGCCTGCTGTACCTGCCTGGTTCCGTGCAGTGAATGATGCACGAGGAGACCAAGGTTTTGATGAGAATCCACCTCCCTCAATTTACACCCATTCAATAATAACTTGTCTTCCTAATATTCCTACCAGGGTCGATATCCTCACAGTGATCCACATTAAACTGCATCTGCCATGTGTATGACCACACCCTCAGCCTGTCCAAATCACGCTGAATATTCTCTGCACCTTCCTCACAGTTCACCCTCCCACCCAGCTTTGTAACATCTGCAAATTTGGAGATGATGCATTCAGTAACCCTGCTGGAAGACTAAATAAACCACATCCACTGGTTCCCCTCGGTCAACTCTACCGGTTCCACCCTCAAACGATTCCAAGATATTCCAATCATGATTTCCCTTTAGTAAATCCATGCTGCCTTTGTCTGATTATGGCGCTGCCTTCCAAATGCCGAGTTATCAAATCCTTGAAATTTGACTCTTGCAACTTCCCCAGCACCGACGTTAGGCTCACTGGTCTATAGTTCACTGTTTTCTCTCTCCAGTCCTGTCTGAATACCGGGCTTGCATTAGCTACCCTCCAATCTGTAGGAACCAGCCCAGAGTCCAATAAAATAGGAAAACAACCACCATTGGACCTCATATTCCCAGGAAGACTTCCTTAAGTACTCTGGGATGAAGATTATCAGGACCTGGAGATTTATCCACCTTCAATCCCATCATTTTCCCCAAAACCATTTCTCTACAAATTCAAATTTCCTTCAGCTTCTCTCTAAAACTTGTTCCTCTCAGAACTTTTGGCATGTTATTCATGTCTTCCTTTCTGAAGATCGAAGCAATCTTCAATTTAATTCCTCAGCTATTACTTTGTCCCCGTTAGAGTATCTCCCATTTCTGACTGCAAAGGTCCTAGTTTGTCAATCTGTTTCTCTTTACATACCGATAGATATTTTTTGAAGTCAGTTGTCATGTTCCACGTTAGATTACTTTCATACACTATTTTTCTTTCCTTAATCAATCCCTTGTTCCTCCCAAAAGAATGGATTTGTAAACAGTGATTGTGTTACTGAGGGTGAATCTGTGATGATGTGTTTTAGCTTTTCACCAATTCACACCTACAATTGTGTTTTAAATCTGGCTGCTCCCACATTGCAGTGTGATTGTGGGATCTTGCTGTGCAGGATGACCAGCAGCATTTCCGAAATGACACAGGAACATTTTATTTTCCTCAGAAACCCTCTAACCCTCCTGCTGCTGACCTTATTCTACACACCTTGGACATTGACCCCTCTGCTCAGGGGAAGAAGTTTCTTCTCAACTATCCTATCTTTGTCCCTCATAATTTTGAACACCTCAATGATGTCCGCGCTCCGCCTTCACTGTTCTGTGGAAAGTAACCCCAGCCTAACCAGCCTGTCTTCACTGCAGAAACACTGCTGCCCAGGCAACATCCTGGTGAATCTCCTTTGCGTTCCTTCCAGAGCAATCACATCCTCCGTCTAGTGAGGCCCCCAGAACTCCTCACAGTCCTCGAGCTGAAGACAAATGAGTGTTTCATACATCTCCATCATCACCTTCCTGCTCCTATCTTCGATACATCAGCTAATAAAGACAATTGTCATGTCTGCCTTCTTAAGCAGCTGATCATCAGAAGTTACCCACTGGAATGGAAAACAATAGAAGATTTATGTTCTTTCTTGAGTTTAACCAGAAATTAAATTTTAAAAAATCCAAAGAGCAGTTGTCCAGTCACAACCTCAACATAAAAAAATAAATGAACTAAATTCAGATCATTCTTGACAGATTTCATTGAATAATTTTCACAATTATCAGGAATGATCTGGTCGATGTCCGACACATGGTGTTTCTAGATACCTTCAGTAAGTTAACAGACTTCAGTAATCTCAGAGCAAGTGGAGTTAGAGGACCAGCAGCAGAATGACTAAATGCTGGTTACAAAGACACAACACAGGCAGTGGGAGTTAAAGGGATTTACTCTGATTGCTGGAAGGTGGGAAGTGGTTTTCCACGAGGATCAGCGCTGGGATCACTTTCCTTCACCATTTACATCAACAATATGGAATAGGGAAGCAAAATTATAGTTTCAAAATTTACCAACCAATCCAAACTGAGAATGAGAATGAGCAGAGTGGAAGAATACAACTCAACACAATAACACATAAATAATAAATTATAAACTTGCAAATTGGGTATTGGAATTGGAAATTAATTTCACCACAGCTCAGTGTCAGGTTCTTCATTCTGATCAGAACAATATGTTTCCCAATCACTCTGTAGAAATCAAGTATCTGAATGTTTTCGAGGAGTTCAGGGCTTCAGGTGATCAGATTCACAAATCGCTTTCAGAATCAACACAGTTTAGACAGAACCACAACAACCCAGAAAAAAAAACCATTGGAGTTCATTTATAGATCAATGGAAATGTGAACAATGCACAAAATGTTTGACAATCACTGAATACTGCACGGTTTGTAATTGGTTTGTTTAACTATCAGGAAGTCGCTGAAACCTCTTTCTTTTCAATACAAAGCCGAGGTATGGAGAAATTTCACATCATCCACTGACCACCAAACAAAGCCAAACTCTTCCTGTTTTCAACATATTCCAAAGATAAAAGACTGAGGCAGCTCCACAGAATGGACATCTCACTCACCAAATTAAAATAGGATATATTTAACATTGAAACAACTTACTTCATTGCAATTCTTTTCCAAAACACAATACAATTCTACTTGGACAGATGGTGCCCTATATTAATGGAGACTTCGATCAGATATTCCACTCAGGTGAAAGAACCACAATCAGTACAATTTTACATTGACAAATATACCCTGCAATACTTGTTCACTGGTGTCAGGTATTCAACTTTGGTTAGTGACCCACACTCAAATTTCCATTATATTCTTACTCCCACTGAACATTATTTCAGAGAGATCACCTTCACTGAGGTCCAATCTTACAATAGATAAGATTGAGTAGTTCACTCCTCAATACATTAACTTCATTGAGTAGTGAGCCCGTGAATAACATACAGAGGCTCATTGTCAGTTGATGAAAAGGATTAAAAACACAGAGAGACTTCAAGCCATTTGATTTAAGTAAATTACATCGTTGACCTGGTGTCTTTATAACAGTGACCACGAGATCAGCATGGAGCATTTTCAGTCAGAGTTGAGAATCAGAGAGCCGTTCACACACAGATTTACACAACCTCACTGGTTAGAGTCACTCACCGGGAACACCAATAATGGCGATGATTGGGTAGAATATTTTCTCAGCTATCTGAACTGGATACAGCATCTTCAATGTGAAGTGATGTGTCCCTTCGAGCTGCTGGCAGTCTCTCTGACTTTAACATCTATCGTTATATATTCCCAAAGCCTTTAATTTATACACTGTAAAGTCACCTTAGGGACATTGTGGCAGAAACCTGGTTTGAAGTTTTTTTAAAATATATGAACAAACAGATTACGACATTGAGTTCAGTGATGGAAAATATTTATTTTTAGTATTGACTTCTTTCCAAACACCGGATTCTGTTGATCACATTTATCAACTAATAACAAGTGGAAAGATGCTGTCCACTCAAACACCATCAGTCCCACCTCCAGATCTCAGATAGTTTCAGTGATATCTGATACTGGACTGTGACATTTCAGTAATTGAGTCCCAATTGTTACCGTGTCTCTCTGTGTGATCTTTAACTGTGGACATTCTGTGATGTGATTTCAGTGGGTTAGAGTTTAGCATCAATTTCAAAATTCTGTTGATCAATAATTTCGAACTATTTAGTCTGCAAAGAAATTTGTTTTTATCCCGAAATCTACTGCAGCTTCTCAAACTGAGAAAATATTCAGAAACAATGGGACATCTCAGAAAATTCAGGCCCTGCAGCAGATACAATCACATTACCTCTTAGAGCAGTAAAATCACAGATTTAACTGTGACCAGCAATGCACAGGCTCCAAATGACACTGGACCCACATTTGATACAGTGTTCAGAAACGTGCCCAGATGTGGGAGGAGAGAGATGAACACGAGAGAGAGGGACGGCTTGTGGGATGGGCTGAATCTAGAAAGGGTGCGAGGCTGGGAAAATGAATGGATAAGAGTGAGAGAGGAAGTGAAAGTGAGTGAAAGTGAAACAGAGGAAGACAGAAGGATAGATGGGGCGGGAGTGAGGGCGTGATGATGGGGGAAGCAGTTATTGTGAGAGGAATGGTGTTTATAACAGTAACTTAACTGAGAGAGAAGTCAGCTCCGCTGGCTATGAGGAGAGGTTGAATAAATCAGGATTGTTTTCACTGGAAAGACGAAGGCTGAGGGGAGACCTGATAGAGGTCCCGGGGGGACCAACATCCTGGCGGGAAGGTTGGCTAAGGCTACTGGGGAGAGTTTAAACTAGATAGGTTGGGGGGAGGGGATCGAGCCGAGGTGACTGGGAGCGAGGAAGTTATTTCGCAAACAGAGAAGGGTTATAGGCAGGGCAAGAGGGAGGATGGGCGGTGGATAGAGAAGGGGAGAGCTCAGACCAAAGGATTGAGATGTGTTAACTTTAATGCCAGGAGTAAAGACTATTTCCTCGGGTGGATGGAGCTATTACAAGGGGGCATAATTATAGGGTTCATGGTGGGAGATATAGGAAGGATATCCGAGGTAGGTTCTTTCCGCAGAGAGTGGTTGGGGTGTGGAATGGACTGCCTGCAGTGATAGTGGAGTCAGACACTTTAGGAACATTTAAGCGGTTATTGGATAGGCACATGGAGCACACCAGGATGATAGGGAGTGGGATAGCTTGATCTTGGTTTCACATAAAGCTCGGCACAACATCGTGGGCCGAAGGGCCTGTTCTGTGCTGTACTGTTCTATGTTCTATGTTCCATAGTGAATAAAGGGGATGAGCTCAGAGCGTGGATCGATGCCTGGAAGTGTGATGTGGTGGCCATTACGGAGACTTGGATGTCTCAGGGACAGGACTGGTTCCTCCAGGTGCCGGGATTCAGATGTTTCAGGAAGGACAGGGAGGGAGGCAAGAGACGGGGTGGAGTGGCACTGCTGATCAGGGATAGTGTCACAGCTGTAGAGAAGGTGAAAGGTGTGGAGGGATTGTCCACAGAGTCTCTGTGGGTGGAAGTTCAGAGTGGGAAGGGGCCGGTCACTTTGCTGGGAGTTTTCTATAGGCCGCCCAATAGTGACAGGGAGGTGGAGGAGCAGATAGGGAAACAGATCCTGGAGAGATGCAGTAATAGCAGAGTTGTTGTGATGGGAGACTTTAATTTCCCAAACATAGATTGGAATATCCCTCGGGTGAGGAGATTGGATGGGGAGGAGATTGGATGGGGAGGAGTTCGTTAGGTGTGTTCAGGAGGGGTTCCTGACACAGCATGTGGACAAGCCTACAAGAGGAGAGGTTGTACTTGATCTGATACTGACCAATGAGCCTGGACAACAAAGAACAACAAAGAACAATACAGCACAGGAACAGGCCCTTCGGCCCTCCAAGCCCGCGCCGCTCCCCGGTACAGGATTGAATCCTGAATCCAGGATCCCCGCCCAATTTTCCAGCCTATCTACATACCAATATCCTATCCACCGAGCTGTCCCTCACAGCTACGATGCTTTGTTCATTACAACCTATTAACTCACCCCCATCCCCCCATTCCAGACCATGTGATCTCCAGGGAGAGGCGAAAACCCAGAGTGAAAAACCCCAGGGCCAATATGGGGAAAAAAAATCTGGGAAATTCCTCTCCGACCCCCTGAGGCGATCGAAACGAGTCCAGGAGATCACAATGGCCCTGATCGGAAAATGCTTCCCAACCCTAGTCATTTCCACTTCCACGAACACCATATGAATTCCCTGCCCCCGAGACAGGTTCCCAACTATCCGCAGTCTCGCTCTGTACTGGCACCAGCAAGATGATCATAGAATGAAGCCTTGAAACGAGAAACAAGGAACAATTAGCCCGCACCGCTCCCTGGTCCAGACTAGACCACTCTTTTGTATCCCTCCATTCCCACTCCGTTCATATAGCTGTCTCGATAAGTCTTAAACGTTCCCAGTGTGTCCGCCTCCACCACCTTGCCCGGCAACACATTCCAGGCCCCACGACCCTCTGTGTGAAATATGTCCTTCTGATATCTGTGTTAAACCTCCCCCCCTTCACCTTGAACCTATGACCCCTCGTGAACGTCACCGCCGACCTGGGGAAAAGCTTCCCACCGTTCACCCTATCTGTGCCTTTCATAATTTTATACACCTCTATTAAGTCTCCCCTCATCCTCCGTCTTTCCAAGGAGAACAACCCCAGTTTCCCCAATCTCTCCTCATAACCAAGCCCCTCCATACCAGGCAACATCCTGGTAAACCTCCTCTGTACTCTCTCCAAAGCCTCCACGTCCTTCTGGTAGTGTGGCGACCAGAACTGGACGAAGTACTCCAAATGTGGCCTAACCAGCGTTCTATACATCTGCAACATCAGACCCCAACTCTTATACTCTATGCCCCGTCCTATAAAGGCAAGCATGCCATATGCCTTCTTCACCACCTTCTCCACCTGTGACGTCACCTTCAAAGATCTGTGGACTTGCACACCCAGGTCCCTCTGCGTCTCTACACCCTTTATGGTTCTTCCATTTATCGTGTAGCTCCTCCCTACATTATTCCCACCAAAATGCATCACTTCGCATTTATCAGGATTGAACTCCATCTGCCATTTCCTTGCCCAAATTTCCAGCCTATCTATATCCTTCTGTAGCCTCTGACAATGTTCCTCACTATCTGCAAGTCCTGCCAGTTTTGTGTCGTCCGCAAACTTACTGATCACCCCAGTTACTCCTTCTTCCAGATCATTTATATAAATCACAAACAGTTGTCAGATCTCTCAGTGGGAGAGCATCTTGGGGATAGCGATCATAACTCTATCTCCTTTCTGCTTGCATTTGAAAAAGAGAGGATCAGGCAAGCTAGGAAAACGTTTTTATGGAGTAAGGGGAAATATGAAGACATAGATTGGAATATCCCTCGGGTGAGGAGATTGGATTGGGAGGAGATTGGATGGGGAGGAGTTCGTTAGGTGTGTTCAGGAGGGGTTCCTGACACAGCATGTGGACAAGCCTACGTAAAGAACCTACCTCGGATATCCCTGTAGTAGGGAAAATGCTGGAATCCATTATTAAAGAGGAGATAGCAGGGCATCTGGATAGAAATGGTTCGATCAATCAGACGCAGCATGCATTCATGAGGGGAAAGTCGTGCTTGACGAACATGTTGGATTTTTATGAAGATGTGACTAGGGCGGTTGATGGAGGAGAACCGGTGGATGCGGTGTTTTTGGATTTCCAAAAGGCGTTTGATAAGGTGCCCCATAAAAGGCTGCTGAAGAAGATTAGGGCACACGGAGTTGGGGGTAGTGTGTTAAAGTGGATTGGGGACTGGCTATCCGACAGGAAGCAAAGAGTCGGAATAAATGGGTGTTTTTCCGGTTGGAGGAAGGTAACTAGTGGCGTGCCGCAGGGATCGGTACTCGGGCCGCAACTGTTTACCATTTATATAGATGATCTGGAGGAGGGGACGGAGTGTAGTGTAACGAAGTTTGCAGACGACACAAAGATAAGTGGAAAAGTGAATCGTGTGGAGGACGGAGAAGATCTGCAGAGAGATTTGGACAGGCTGAGTGAGTGGGCGAGGATATGGCAAATGGAGTGTAACGTTGAGAAATGCGAGGTTATACACTTTGGAGGAAATAATAACAAATGGGATTACTATCTCAATGGAAACAAATTAAAACATGCTACCGTGCAAAGGGACCTGGGGGTCCTTGTGCATGAGACGCAAAAGCCCAGTCTGCAGGTACAACAGGTGATCAAGAAGGCAAATGGGATGTTGGCCTATATTGCGAGGGGGATAGAATATAAAAGGAGCAGGGATGTCTTGATGCACCTGTACAGGGCATTGGTGAGGCCGCAGCTGGAATACTGTGTGCAGTATTGGTCCCCTTATATGAGGAAGGATATATTGGCATTGGAGGGAGTGCAGAGAAGGTTCACCAGGTTGATACCGGAGATGAGGGGTTTGGATTATGAGGAGAGGCTGAGGAGATTGGGTTTGTACTCGTTGGAGTTTCGAAGGATGAGGGGGGATCTTATGGAGACTTATAAGATAATGCGGGGGCTGGATAGGGTGGAGGCGGAGAGATTCTTTCCACTTAGTAAGGAAGTTAAAACTAGAGGACACAGCCTCAAAATAAAGGGGGGTCGGTTTAAGACAGAGTTGAGGAGGAACTTCTTCTCCCGGAGGGTGGTGAATCTCTGGAATTCTCTGCCCACTGAGGTGGTGGAGGCTACCTCGCTGAATATGTTTAAAGCGCGGATGGATGGATTCCTGATCGGTAAGGGAATTAAGGGTTATGGGGATCAGGCGGGGAAGTGGTACTGATCCACGTCAGATCAGCCATGATCTTATTGAATGGCGGGGCAGGCTCGAGGGGCTAGATGGCCTACTCCTGCTCCTATTTCTTATGTTCTCATGTAAGGCAGCAAATTAGAGGAGTAAATTGGAAGGAGGTATTCTCGGGGAAATCGACTGAAGAGAGGTGGCAGTTTTTCAAGGACTGTCTGTCTAGGGTTCTACAGGACAATGTTCCGAGCAGACAGGGAGGAGTTGGTACGTTAAAGGAACCGGGGTGCACGAAAGCTGTGCGGGACCTAGTCGAGAAGAAAAGGAAGGCTTACAAAAGGTTCAGAGAACTTGGCGAAGATAGGGATCTAGATGAGTATACGGCTTGTAGGAAGGGACTAAAGAAGGAAATTAGGAGAGCCAGAAGTGGTCACGAGAAGGCCTTGGCGAGTAGAATTGGGGAAAACCCTAAGGCGTTCTATAAATATGTGAAGAGTAAAAGGATGAGACGTGAAGGCGGGAAAATCAGTACGGAACCAGTAGAAATGGCAGAGGTGCTTAATGAGTATTTTGCCTCGGTTTTCACTGAGGAGAAGGACATGGGTGGATGTACTGTGGGCTTGCGGTGGACTGAAAAGATTGAGTATGTGGACTTTAACAAAGAGGTTGTGCTGGAATCTTTGAATGGCATCAAGATAGATAAGTCGCCGGGTCCGGATGGGATGTACCCCAGGTTACTGTGGGAGGCGAGGGAAGAGATTGCAGAGCCTCTGGCGATGATCTTTGCGTCGCCGATGGAGACGGGAGAGGTGCTGGAGGATTGTGGATGTGATTTCTATTTTCAAGAAGGGGAATAGGGATAGCCCAGGAAATTACCGACCGGTGAGTCTAACCTCAGTGGTTGGTAAGCTGATGGAGAAGATCCTGAGGGACAAGATTTATGAGCATTTAGAGAGGTTTAGTATGCTCAAGAATACTCAGCTTTGTCAAATGTACATGGTGCCTTATGAGCCTGTTGGAGTTCTTCGAAAATGTGACTAAACACATTGACGAAGTGAAAGCGGTAGATGTGGTTTATATGGATTTTAGCAAGGCGTTCGATAAGGTCCCCCATGCAAGGCTTCTCGAAAAAGTGAGAGGGCATGGGATCCAAGGGGCTGCTGCCCTGTGGATCCAGAACTGGCTTGCCCAAAGGAGGCAGAGAGTGTGTATAGATGGGTCTTTTTCTAATTGGAGGTCTGTCACCAGTGGTGTGCCCCAGGGATCTCCCAGGGATCTGTTCTGGGACCCTTGCTGTTTGTCATTTTCATAAATAACCTGGATGAGGAAGTGGAGGGATGGGTTGGTAAGTTTGCTGACGACATAGAGGTTGGTGGAGTTGTGGATAGTCTGCAGGGATGTCAGAAGTTACAGAGGGACATAGATAGGATGCAAAGCTGGGCAGAGAAGTAGCAGATGGACTTCAACCCAGATAAATGCGTCGTGGTCCATTTTGGCAGGTCGAATGGGATGAAGGAGTACAATATTAAGGGAAAGACTCTCAGTACTGAGGAGGGTCAGAAGGACCTTGGGATCCGGGTCCAAAGGCCTCTGAAATCGGCCCCGCAGATGGAGGAGGTGGTTAAGAAGGCGTATGGTGTGCTGGCCTTTATCAATCGAGGGATTGAGTTTAGGAGTCCGGGGATAATGATGCAGCTATATAAGACCCTCGTCAGACCCCACTTGGAGTACTGTGCTCAGTTCTGGTCGTCTCATTACAGGAAGGATGTGGAAAAGATTGAAAGGGTACAGAGACGATTTACAAGGATGTTGCCTGGATTGAGTGGCATGCCTTATGAGGATAGTCTGAGGGAGCTCGGTCTTTTCTCCTTGGAGAGCCGGAGGATGAGAGGAGACCTAATAGAGGTATATAAGATGTTGAGAGGCATAGATCGGGTGGACTCTCAGAGACTTTTTACCAAGGGTGGAAATGGCTGCTACGAGAGGACGCAGGTTTAAGGTGCTGGGGGGGTAGGTACAGGGGAAATGTTCGGGGGTAGTTTTGCACACAGAGGGTGGTGGGCGAGTGGAATCGGCTGCCGTCAGTGATGGTGGAGGCAAACTCAATAGGGTCTTTGAAGAGACTCCTGGATGAGTGCATGGGACTTAATAGGATGGAGGGTTATAGGTCGGCCTAAAAGGTAGGGATATGTTCGGCACAATTTGTGGGGCCGAAGGGCCTGTTTTGTGCTGGCGTTTTCGATGTTTCTATGTTTCTAATTAAGTTTCAATTGTTACCGTGACTCTCTGTGTGATCTTTAACTGTGGACATTCTGTGATGTGATTTAACTGGGTTAGAGTTTAGCAACAATTGCAAAATTCTGTTGATCAATAATTTGCAACTATTTAGTCTGCAAAGAAATTTGTTTTTATCCCGAAATCTACTGCAGTTTCACAAACTGAGGAAATATTCAGAAACAATGGGACATCTCAGAAAATTCAGGCCCTGCAGCAGATACAATCACATCACCTCTTAGAGCAGTAAAATAACAGATTTAACTGTGACCAGCAATGCACAGGCTCCAAATGACACTGGACCCACACCTGATACAGTGTTCAGAAACGTGCCCAGATGTGGAAGGAGAGAGATGAGCACGAGAGAGAGGGACGGCTTGTGGGATGGGCTGAATCTAGAAAGGGTGCGAGGCTGGGAAAATGAATGGATAAGAGTGAGAGAGGAAGACTCTGAGCGAGTGAATGTGAAACAGAGGAAGACAGAAGGATAGATGGGGCGGGAGTGAGGGCGTGATGATGGGGGAAGCCGTTATTATGAGAGGAATGGTGTTTATAACAGTAACTTAACTGAGAGAGAAGTCAGCTCCGCTGGCTATGAGGAGAGGTTGAATAAATCAGGATTGTTTTCACTGGAAAGACGAAGGCGGAGGGGAGACCTGATAGAGGTCCACAAAATTGTGGGAGGCACAGACAGGGTGGATAGTCAGAGGGTTTTCTCCGAGGGTGGAAGGTTCAATTACAAGGAGGCACAGGTTCAAGATGGCAGGATGAAATATTAAGGGAGATGTGCGGGGGATGTTTTCCACACAGAGAGTGTCGGTGCCTGGAATGCGCTGACAGGGGAGGTGGTGGAATCAGGCACATTAGCAACTTTTAAGAGGCATCTGGATTGATGCATTAATAGGAGGTAAGAGGGATACTGACCGAGTAAGCGCAGCAGGTTTTATTTTAAAATAGGGCACCATGATCAGCACAGGTTTGGAGAGGGTCGAAGGGCCTATTCCTGTGCTGTCCATTTCTTTGCCTTTGTTCCTTGAGCGTCTGCATTAGGAAAGACACAACTGGGGTAAGAGAGAGTGAGACAAATCAGACCACAAGACTGTGCTCCTGCGACAGGCTGACACACAAAGGCTAAAGCGGGATGATCCATTCAATCATGTCATGCAATGTTGGTCTGAGGAATCGAAAGATCTCCTACGTGACTGCTTAGAGTCAGGGGACTGGTCAGTATTTAAAAACTCCACGAACAACCTGAGCGAGTACGCCACTACAGTAACTGACATCATTAGGAAGTGTGTAGGAGACTGTGTGCCCAAGAAGATATTGCGTGTGTTTCCCAACCGGAAACCATGGATGATCAGGGATATCCACTGCTTTCTGAAGTCCAGGTCTGAGGCATTCAAGTTAGACGACCCTGACCTCTACAAGACAGCCAGATATGATCTACACAGATCCATCAAAGATGCAAAAAAACAGTTTCAGACCAACCTAGTGCCCCATGATAGCCAGACGGACCCCCACCGACTGTGCCAAGGTCTGCAAGACATAGCAGGCTACAAGATGAAGGTGTGTAAAATCGCTGGCTTCACCAAACCCATTTCTAATCAGTTCAATGCACACTTTGTCCGTGTTGAGCATGAGGTCAGCATGAGCATGCCCTCCACCCCAGAAGCCTCGGATGCAGCTGTATCTGAGCTCACAATTGCAGATGTCAGAACAGCCGACTCGAAAGTCAACCCATGGACAGCGACTGGCCCGGATGAGGTACACGGACGAACACTCACACACTGCGCGGATCAGCTGGCGGGGGTATTTACACTCATCTTCAGCTTTCTTTACAACAATCTGAGTTCCCTATCTGCTTCATGAAGACAACCATCATCCCAGTACCAAAGAAAAGCCAAGCAACGTGCCTTAATGGTGACGTTCTGCTGGCTCTGATATCCATCCATCGAAGTGGAAAGGGTCGAGAGCTTCATGTTTTTAGGTGTCCAGATCACTATCAGACATGTCCTGGTTCCCCCGTGCCAACAATATAGTTAGGAAAGCCCACCAACGCCTCTACTTTCTCAGAAGACTAAGGACATTTGGAATGTCAGCTATTATTCTCACCAACGTTTACAGATGAACCATAGAAAGCATTCTTTCGGGCTGTATCACAGCTTGGTATGACTCCTGCTCTGCCCAAGACTGCAAGAAACTACAAAAGGTCATGAATGTAGCCCAATCCATCACTCAAACCAGCCACCCATCCATTGACTCTGTCTACACTTCCCGCTGCCTCGGCAAAGCAGCCACCATAATTCAGGACCCCACGCACCCCGGACATTCTCTCTTCCACTTTCTTCATCAGGAAAAATATACAAAAGTCTGATCTCACGTACCAACCGACACAAGAACAGTTTCTTCCCTGCTGCCATCAGACCTTTGAATGGACTTAACTTGCATCAAGTTGATCTTTCTAGGCACCCTCGCTATGACTGTAACACTACATTCTGCACTCTTACGTTTCCTTAGAACATAGAACATAGAAAAGCGACAGCACAAACAGGCCCTTCGGCCCACAAGTTGCGCCGAACGATTTCCTTACCTTCTAGGCTCATCTATAACCCTCTATCTCACTAACCTCCATGAACTTATCCAAAAGCCTCTTAAAAGAATCAATCGAATCCGCTTCCACCACCACTACCGGCAGTCGATTCCACGCACCCACCACCCTCTGAGTGAAAGACTTACCCCTAACATCTCCTCTGTACCTACGCCCAGCACCCTAAACCTGTGGCCTCTCGTGACAACCATTTCAGCCCTGGGTAAAAGCCTCTGAGAATCCACTCTGTCAATACCTCTCAACATCTTATACACCTCTATCTGGTCACCTCTCATCCTTCGCCTCTCCAAGGAGAATAGACCTAGCTCTCTCAAGCTATCCTCAAAAGGCAGACCACTTAATCCCAGCAACATCTTCGTAAATCTCCTCTGCACCGGTTCTATGGCTTCCACATCCTTTCTGTAATGAGGCGACCAGAACTGGGCACAGTACTCCAGGTGGGGTCTGACCAGGATCCTATATAGCTGCAGCATTATCTCCCGATTTCCGAACTCAATTCCTCTATTGATGAAGGCCAGTATTCCATACGCCTTCTTAACCACAGCCTCTACCTGCGAAGCCGCTTTGAGCATCCTATGAACCCAGACCACAAGATCCCTCTGTTCTTCCACACTGCCAAGCTTCTTACCCTCAATATTATATTCTTCCATCCTATTCGACCTGCCAAAATGAACCACCACACACTTATCTGGGTTGAAGTCCATCTGCCACTTCTCCACCCACTCTTGCATCTTATCTATGTCTCGTTGCAACTGCTGACATCCCTCTACACTATCCACAACACCTCCAAATTTTGTGTCATCAGAAAACTTGCCAACCCATCCTTCCACTTCCTCATTCAGGTCATTTATAAAAATCACAAAGAGCAAGGGTCCCAGAACAGATCCCTGGGGCACCCCACTGATGATCGACCTCCACTCTGAAAAAGACCCAACTACAACCACTCTTTGCCTTCTGTGGGCAAGCCAGTACTGAATCCACAAAGCAACGTCCCCTTCTATCCCATGCCCCTTCACTTTCTCCATAACCCTTGCATTGGGCACCTTATCAAACGCCTTACTGAAATCTACATAAACCACATCTACCCCTCTTCCCCGTCTAAGAGTCTAGTCACATCTTCAAAAAACTCAATCAGACTCGTAAGGCATGATCTGCCTCGGACAAAGCCGTGCTGGCTACTTCTGATCATGCTATTCCTTTCCAAATGTTCATAAATCCTGCCTCTCAGGATCTTCTCCATCAACGTACCTACCACTGAGGTTGGACTCTCGGGTCTATAATTTCCTGGGCTATCTCTTTTCCCTTTCTTGAATAACGGAACCACATCCGCCATCCTCCAATCCTCCGGAACCTCTCCTGTCTCCATTGACGTCGCAAAGAGAATTGCCAGAGGATCAGCAATCTCTTCCCTCGCCTCCCACAGTAACCTGGGGTACCTCCCATCCGGTCCCGGCGCTTTATCTAACTTGGTGCTTTTCAGCAGCTCCAACACATCCTCTTTCCTAATGCCCACATGCTCAATCTTCTCAGTCCACTGCAAGTCTGCACTGCAACTACCAAGATCCTTTTCCACTGTGAATACTGAAGCAAAGTATTGATTGAGTACCTCTGCTATTTCAACCGGTTCAATACAGAGTCCGTATCCTTCCATTCCCATCCTATCCATGTACTTGTCTAGTTGCCCCTTAAATGCCGCTATTGTACCTGCTCCCACCCCCTCCCCGGGCAGCGCGTTCCAGACATTCACCACCCTCTGTGTAAAAAACCTGCATCGCACATCTCCTCTAAACTTTCCCCCACACACCTTAAACCTGTGTCATATGATGACAAGTACCCGACGGGATTTAAAATAAAGATATTAGATGTGTGTCAGTCAGTGTTTGAGACAGTTTGTGTTACACTTTTGCTGTGTTGTCCTTAATCGATGTTGTAATGTGGAGGTTACAAGGACCAAGCAGCGAGAGTGAGGTGAGTGGTTCATTGGTTTGTCTGTGGATATTAAGAATGAAGTCGGTGATGCACCTGGTGGGTAATGACAGTGGGACTGAGGTCAGACATCTCCCTGGATATACATTGATAATAAAATGAATTTAGTGATGTAATTGTGTGGGTAGTGATAAGAAGATTGGTGTTGAGGTTTGGGGGCTGGGAGTGAGGGGTTGTGTGGAATGAGCGATTGCATACAGAATGCACCTCACTCTACACTGTGTTTATACATCTCTCTCAGGTCAGATACAGCACCAATTAGACACAGGATTCTACCCCTGCACTCATCCATCAAACATTCACTTGGAAGGACAGTCGTGGGGGTGGGCGAAGGGGGGCAGGGGGAGGACAAGCGTACGTCCCTGCAGGAGGTCATTCAGCCCCTCGAGCCTGGTCATCCAGTCCATAAGATCATGGCTCATTTGATGTGTCTCTCATCTCGTAACCCTGAGGGCATTGGCTCACAGGGCGTGTGTGGAAGCAGAGTGTGAGCTATAAGGGCTTTGGCTCACAGGGCTTCGGGGCACAGAGCGAGCAGGGGTGAGGTTAATTCATTTTTGCTGTTTCTACCTGGTACTGGCAAGGTATCTAGAGGGGATGGGTGTGCAGGCAGTGCAATGTTCCTCTTGCACTATGTTTGAGGTGAGGGACGACGACAGTGTCCCTGCTGATTACACCTGTGGGAAGTGCACCCATCTGCAGCTCCTCCAAAACCGTGTTAGGGAACTGGAGCTGGAGTTGGATGAATTTAGGATCATTAGGGACGCAGAGGTGGCCACAGACAGAATGTTTAGGGATACAGTTACTCCGAAGAATGAAAATAGATGGGTGACGGTGAGAGGGGCTGGGAGGAAGCAGTCCGTGCAGGGATCCCCTGTGGTCGTTCCCCTTAGCAACAAGTATTCCGCTTTGGATACGGTTGAGGGGGATGACATACCAGTGGTGAGCCGCAGTGAGAGGATCTCCAGCACTGTGTCCATCTCTGTGGCTCGGGAGGGTAAGGAGCAGAGCGGGAGGGCAATAGTTATTGGGGACTCGTTAGTTAGAGGGATAGATAGGAGGTTCTGTGGCAGCAAAAGAGACTCACGGATGGTATGTTGCCTACCGGATGCCAAGGTCCGTGACGTCTCAGGGATCTTAAGGGGGAGGGGAAACAGTCACAAGTCGTGATACAAATTGGTACCAACAACATAGGTAAGAGAAGGAACGGGGATTTAAAACAGGAATTTCGGGAGCTGGGCTGGAAGCTGAGAGCCAAGAGAAAACATGTGGTCATCTCTGGTACATTACCGGTGCCACTTGATAGCGAGTTGAGGAACAGGGAGAGAGTGCAGTGAAACATGTGGTTACAGGGATGGTGTAGGAGGGAGGGTTTCAGATACGTGGATAATTGGAACACATTCTGGGGAAGGTGGGACCTGTACAAACAGGACGGGGTGCACCTGAACCAGAGGGGCACCAATATCCTTGGAGGGAAATTTGATACGGCTCTTCAGGGGGGTTTAAACTAATTTGTCAGGGGAGTGGGAAAAGGAGTTGTCGTCCAGAAGTCAGTGTTGAGGGTGGTGAGGTATTGGGGAAAGTATCAGGGTCAAGGGTGGGTACCGGTAGACAGGAAGGTGGGTTGAAGTGTGTCTACTTCAATGCAAGGAGCATCCGGAACAAGGTGGATGAACTTGGGGCGTGGATTGCTACTTGGGACTACGATGTTGTGGCCATTACGGAGACGTGGGTAGAACAAGGACATGAATGGTTGTGGGACGTTCCGGGTTATAGATGTTTCAGTAAGTGTAGGGAAGCTGGTAAAAGAGGTGGAGGAGTGGCATTGTTAATCAACGATAGTTGAACGGCTGCGGAAAGGCAGTTCGAGGGGGATCTGCACACTGAGGTAATATGGGTTGAAGTTAGAAATAGGAAAGGAGCGGTCACGTTGTTAGGAGTTTCCTATAGGCCCACAAATAGTAATAGAGATGTGGAGGAAGAAATTGCTAAGCAGATTGTGGATATGTGTGGGGGTCACAGGGTAGTTGTCATGGGGGACTTTAACTTTCCAAATATTGATTGGAACCTTTGTAGGTCAAATAGTTCAGATGGGGCAGTTTTTGTGCAGTGTGTGCAGGAGGGTTTCCTGACACAATATGTGGACAGGCCGACAAGAGGTGAGGCCACATTGGATTTGGTAATGGGAAATGAACCGGTCCAAGTGTTAGATTTGGTTGTGGGAGAATACTTTGGAGATAGTGACCACAATTCGGTGTCTTTTGTTATTGCAATGGAGAGGGATAGGGCCGTATGGCAGGGCAAGGTTTACAATTGGGGGAGAGGTAATTATGATGCGATTAGGCAAGAATTAGGGGGCATAAGTTGGGAACAGAAACTGTCAGGGAAAGGCACGGATGAAAAGTGGAACTTTTCCTGGGAGAGGATGTTCGAGGGTACGTCCGCGTCTGGCATGTGGGAGTCTTGTAAGGAACTATTGATAAGGCTGCAGGATTGGCATGTGCCTGTAAAAAGGAAAGATAGGAAAGGTAGGATTCCTGAGCCGTGGATAACCAGGGAAATTGAGGATCTGATTAAAATGAAAAGGGAGGCATACGTTAAGTCCAGGCAACTGAAAACAGATGGAGCTCTGGAGGAATACAGAGAGAGTAGGAAAGAACTAAAACGGGAAGTTAGAAGGGCAAAAAGAGGTCACGAGATGTTCTTGGCAGGCAGGATTAAGGAGAATCCTAAGGCATTCTATTCATACGTTAGGAACAAAAGAGTTGTCAGGGAGAAAATCGGACCTCTCAGGGACAAAGGAGGGGAATTATGCTTAGAACCCAAGGGAATAGGGGAGATCCTAAATGAATACTTTGCATCGGCATTCACGAAGGAGAGGGGCGAGTTAACCGGGAGTGTCTCGGAGGGAGGTGTTGACCCGTTAGAGAAAATCTCCATTACAAGAGAGGAAGTGTTAGGTTTTTTAGGGAACATTAAAACTGACAAAGCCCCAGGGCCTGATGGCATCTATCCTCGACTGCTCAGGGAGACGAGAGATGAAATTGCTGGGCCTCTGACGGAAATCTTTGTCGCTTCTTTGGACACGGGTGAGGTCTCTGAGGATTGGAGGATAGCGAATGTGGTCCCGTTGTTTAAGAAGGGTAGCAGGGATAACCCAGGAAATTATAGGCCGGTGAGCTTGACGTCCGTGGTAGGAGAGGATTCTTAGAGACAGGATGTATGTGCATTTAGAACGGAACAATCTCATTAGTGACAGACAGCATGGTTTTGTAAGAGGGAAGTCGTGCCTTACAAATTTGGTGGAGTTTTTTGAGGAAGTGACAAAAACGGTTGACGAAGGAAGGGCCGTGGATGTCGTCTATATGGATTTCAGTAAGGCATTTGACAAAGTCCCACATGGCAGGTTGGTTAAGAAGGTTAAGGCTCATGGGATACAAGGAGAAGTGGCTCGATGGGTGGAGAACTGGCTTGGCCATAGGAGACAGAGGGTAGTGGTCGAAGGGTCTTTTTCCGGCTGGAGGTCTGTGACCAGTGGTGTTCCGCAGGGCTCTGTACTGGGGCCTCTGCTATTTGTGATATACATAAATGATTTGGAAGAAGGTGTAACTGGTGTAATCAGCAAGTTTGCGGATGACACAAAGATGGCTGGAATTGCGGATAGCGAAGAGCATTGTCGGGCAATACAGCAGGATATAGATAGGCTGGAAAATTGGGCGGAGAGGTGGCAGATGGAGTTTAATCCGGATAAATGCGAAGTGATGCATTTTGGAAGAAATAATGTAGGGAGGAGTTATACAATAAATGGCAGAGTCATCAGGGGAGTATAGAAACACAGAGGGACCTAGGTGTGCAAGTGTACAAATCCTTGAAGGTGGCAACACAGGTGGAGAAGGTGGTGAAGAAGGCATATGGTATGCTTGCGTTTATAGGACGGGGTATAGAGTATAAAAGCTGGAGTCTGATGATGCAGCTGTATAGAACACTGGTTAGGCCACATTTGGAGTACTGCGTCCAGTTCTGGTCGCCGCACTACCAGAAGGACGTGGAGGCGTTAGAGAGAGTGCGGAGAAGGTTTACCAGGATGTTGCCTGGTATGGAGGGTCTTAGCTATGAGGAGAGATTGGGTAGACTGGGGTTGTTCTCCTTGGAAAGACGGAGAATGAGGGGAGATCTAATAGAGGTGTACAAGATTATGAAGGGTATAGATAGGGTGAACAGTGGGAAGCTTTTTCCCAGGTCAGAGGTGACGGGCTGAAGGTGAGAGGGGCGAAGTATAACTCAGATATCAGAGGGACGTTTTTTACACAGAGGGTGGTGGGGGCCTGGAATGCGCTGCCAAGTAGGGTGGTGGAGGCAGGCACGCTGACATCGTTTAAGACTTACCTGGATAGTCACATGAGCAGCCTGGGAATGGAGGGATACAAACGATTGGCCTAGTTGGACCAAGGAGCGGCACAGGCTTGGAGGGCCGAAGGGCCTGTTTCCTGTGCTGTACTGTTCTTTGTTCATTGTTCTTTGTTCTTTTTCAAGGAACATATACTGGGTTTCCATGATAGGTATGTCCCTGTCAGGCAGGGAGGAAATGGCCGAGTGAGGGAACCATGGTTCACGAAAGAGGTGGGATGTCTTGTGAAAAGGAAGAGGGAAGCTTATGTAGGGATGAGGAAACAAGGTTCAGTTGGCTCGATTGAGGGTTACAAGTTAGCAAGGAATGAGCTGAAAAAGGGGCTTAGGAGAGCTAGGAGGGGACAAGAGAAGTCTTTGGCGAGTCGGATCAAGGAAAACCCTAAGGCTTTTTACTCTTATGTGAGCAATAAAATAATGACCAGGGTGAGGTTAGCGCCGGTCAAGGATAGTCGTGGGATCTTGTGTATGGAGTCAGTAGAGATTGGAGTGGTGATGAATGAATACTTTTCGTCAGTGTTCACCTAGGAGAGGGGCCATGTTTTTGAGGAAGAGAAGGTGTTACAGGCTAATAGGCTGGAGGAAATAGATGTTCGGAGGGAGGATGTCCTGGCAGTTTTGAATAAACTGAAGGTCGATAAGTCCCCTGGGCCTGATGAAATATATCCTAGGATTCTTTGGGAGGCACGGGATGAGATTGCAAAGCATTTCGCTTTGATCTTTGGGTCCTCGTTGTCCACGGGGATGGTGCCAGAGGACTGGAGAGTGGTGAATGTTGTTCCTCTGTTTAAGAAAGGGAATAGGAATGACCCTGGTAATTATAGACCGGTTAGTCTTACTTCGGTGGTTGGTAAATTGATGGAAAAGGTCCTTAGGGATGGGATTTACGACCACTTAGAAAGATGCGGATTAATCCGGGATAGTCAGCACGGATTCGAAAAGGGCAAGTCGTGCCTCACAAATTTGATTGAATTTTTTGATGAGGTAACTAAGTGTGTTGATGAAGGTAGTGCAGTTGACGTCATATACATGGATTTTAGTAAGGCGTTTGATAAGGTCCCCTATGGTCGGCTTATGATGACAGTGAGGAGGTGTGGGATAGAGGGAAAGTTGGCCGATTGGATAGGTAACTGGCTGTCTGATCGAAGACAGAGGGTGGTGGTGGATGGAAAGTTTTCGGATTGGAGGCAGGTTGCTAGCAGAGTGCCACAGGGATCAGTGCTTTGTCCTCTGCTCTTTGTGATTATTATGAATGACTTGGAGGGGGCTGAAGGGTGGATCAGTAAATTTGCTGATGACACCAAGATTGGTGGAGTCACGGATGAGATGGAGGGCTGTTGTAGGCTGCAAATAGACATAGATAGAATGCAAAGCTCGGCTGAAAAATGGCAAATGGAGTTTAACCCTGATAAATGTCAGGTGATTCATTTTGGTAGGACTAATTTATATGTGGATTACAGGGTCAAAGGTAGGGTTCTGAAGACTGTGGAGGAACAGAGAGATCTTGGGGTCCATATCCACAGATCTCTAAAGGTTGCCACTCAAGTGAAGAAGGCCTATAGTGTGTTAGCTTTTATTAACAGGGGGCTGGAGTTTAAGAGCCGTGGGGTTATGCTGTAACTGTACAGGACCTTGATGAGACCACATTCGGAATATTGTGTGCAGTTCTGGTCACCTCACGAAAAGAAGGATGGGGAACCGCTGGAAAAAGTGCAAAGGAGATTTACCAGGATGCTGCCTGGTTTGGAGGGTAGGTCTTATGAGGAAAGGTTGAGGGAGCACGGGCTGTTCTCTCTGGAGCTGAGGAGGTTGAGGGGAGACTTAATATAGGTTTATAAAATGATGAAGGGGATAGATAGAGTGAACGTTCAAAGACTATTTCCTCGGGTGGATGGAGCTATTACAAGGGGGCATAACTATAGGGTCCATGGTGGGAGATATAGGAAGGATATCAGAGGTAGGTTCTTAACGCAGAGAGTGGTTGGGGTGTGGAATGGACTGCCTGCAGAGATAGTGGAGTCAGACACTTTAGGGACATTTAAGCGGTTATTGGATAGGCACATGGAGCACACCAGGATGATAGGGAGTGGGATCGCTTGATCTTGGTTTCAGATAAAGCTCGGCACAACATCGTGGGCTGAAGGGCCTGTTCTGTGCTGTACTGTTCTATGTTCTATGTTCTATTTACAGTGATCCTTGAGGATTGTGTTACTGTTTACAGTGATCCTTGGGGATTGTAACACTATTTAGAGTGATCCTTGGGGATTGTGTTACTGTATAGATTGATCCTTGGGGATTGTGTCACTATTTAGAGTGATCCTTGGGGATTGTGTCACTATTAACAACAGAGAACATGGAACAGTACAGCACAGAACAGGCCCTTCGGCCCACGATGTTGTGCCGAGCTTTATCTGAAACCAAGATCAAGCTATCCCACTCCCTATCATCCTGGTGTGCTCCATGTGACTATCCAATAACCGCTTCAATGTTCCTAAAGTGTCTGACTCCACTATAGAACATAGAACATAGAACATAGAACAGTACAGCACAGAACAGGCCCTTCGGCCCACGATGTTGTGCCGAGCTTTATCTGAAACCAAGATCAAGCTATCCCACTCCCTATCATCCTGGTGTGCTCCATGTGCCTATCCAATAACCGCTTAAATGTTTCTAAAGTGTCTGACTCCACTATCACTGCAGGCAGTCCATTCCACACCCCAACCACTCACTGCGTAAAGAACCTACCTCTGATATCCTTCCTATATCTCCCACCACGAACCCTATAGTTATGCCCCCTTGTAATAGCTCCATCCACCCGAGGAAATAGTCTTTGAACGTTCACTCTATCTATCCCCTTCATCATTTTAGCAACCTCTATTAAGTCTCCCCTCAGCCACCTCCGCTCCAGAGAGAACAGCCCTAGCTCCCTCAACCTTTCCTCATATGACCTACCCTCCAAACCAGGCAGCATCCTGGTAAATCGCCTCTGCACTCTTTCCAGCGCTTCCACATCCTTCCTATAGTGAGGTGACCAGAACTGCACACAATATTCCAAATGTGGTCTCACCAAGGTCCTGTACAGATGCAGCATAACCCCATGGCTCTTAAACTCCAACCCCCTGTTAATAAAAGGTAACACACTCGAGGCGTTCTTCACAGCTCTCTCCACTTGAGTGGCAACTTTTAGAGATCTGTGGATATGGACCCCACGATCTGTCTGTTCCTCCACAGTCTTCAGAACCCTACCTTTGACCCTGTAATCCACATTTAAATTTGTCCTAAAAAAATGAATCACCTCACATTTATCAGGGTTAAACTCCATTTGCCATTTTTCAGCCCAGCTCTGCATCCTATCTATGTCTCTTTGCAGCCTACAACAGCCCTCCACCTCATCCACTACTCCACCAATCTTGGTGTCACCAGCAAATTTAGTGATCCACCCTTCAGCCCCCTCGTCGAAGTCATTGATAAAAATCACAAAGAGCAGAGGACCAAGCACTGACCCCTGCGGCACTCCGCTAGCAACCTGCCTCCAATCCGAAATTATTCCATCCACCATCACCCTCTGTCTTCGATCAGGCAGCCAGTTATCCATCCAATCGGCCAACTTTCCCTCTATCCCACACCTCCTTACTTTCTTCATAAACCTCCCATGGGGGACCATATCAAACGACTTACTAAAATCCATGCATATGACATCAACTGCCCGAACTTCATCAACAAAATTAGATACCTCCTAAAAAATTTTTATCAAATTAGTGAGGCACGACTTGACTCTGTCACGATTTAGAGTGATCCTTGGGGATTGTGTCACTGTTTAGAGTGATCCTTGGGGATTGTGTCACTATTTAAAGTGATCCTTGGGGATTATGTCACTATTTAGAATGTTACTTGTGGATTGTGTCACTATTTAGAGTGATCCTTGGGGATTCTGTCACTATTTAGAATGATACTTGTGGATTGTGTCACTATTTAGAGTGACCCTTGGGAATTGTGTCACTATTTGGAGTGATCCTTGGGGATTGTGTCACTATTTAGAGTGATCCTTGGGGATTGTGTCACTATTTAGAGTGATCCTTGGGGATTGTGTCACTACTTAGAGTGATCCTTGGGGATTGTGTCACTATTTAGAATGTTACTTGTGGATTGTGTCACTATTTAGAGTGACCCTTGGGAATTGTGTCACTATTTGGAGTGATCCTTGTGGATTGTGCCACTATTTAGAGTGACCCTTGGGGATTGTGTCACTATTTAGAGTGATCCATGGGGATTGTGTCGTTATTTAGAGTGATCCTTGGGGATTGTGTCACTATTTAGAGTGATCCTTGGGAATTGTGTCACTATTTGGAGTGATCCTTGGGGATTGTGCCACTATTTAGAGTGATCATTGGGGTTTGTGTCACAATTTGGATGTGGTCCTTGAGGGTTGTGTCAATTTTTAGAGTGATTCCTGGGTATTGTGTCACTATTTAGAGTGATCCTTGGGGATTATATCACTATTTAGAGTGACCCTTGGGAATTGTGTCACTATTTAGAGTGTTCCTTGGGGATTGTGTCACTATTTAGAGTTATCCTTGGGGATTGTGTCACTCTTTAGAGTGATCCTTGGGGATTGTGTCTCTATTTAGAATGATCCTTGGGGATTGTGTAACTATTTAGAGTGATCCTAGGGTTTTGTGTCACTATTTAGAGTGATCCTTGCGGATTGTGCCACTATTTAGAGTGA
>NW_027593132.1:0-27500 GCF_964213995.1 Mustelus asterias
GAGCGTGTGAGTGAGTGTGTGAGCGTGTGAGTGAGTGTGTGAGCGTGTGAGTGAGTGTGTGAGCGTGTGAGTGAGTGTGTGAGCGTGTGAGTGAGTGTGTGAGCGTGTGAGTGAGTGTGTGAGCGTGTGAGTGAGTGTGTGAGCGTGTGAGTGAGTGTGTGAGCGTGTGAGTGAGTGTGTGAGCGTGTGAGTGAGTGTGTGAGCGTGTGAGTGAGTGTGTGAGCGTGTGAGTGAGTGTGTGAGCGTGTGAGTGAGTGTGTGAGCGTGTGAGTGAGTGTGTGAGCGTGTGAGTGAGTGTGTGAGCGTGTGAGTGAGTGTGTGAGCGTGTGAGTGAGTGTGTGAGCGTGTGAGTGAGTGTGTGAGCGTGTGAGTGAGTGTGTGAGCGTGTGAGTGAGTGTGTGAGCGTGTGAGTGAGTGTGTGAGCGTGTGAGTGAGTGTGTGAGCGTGTGAGTGAGTGTGTGAGCGTGTGAGTGAGTGTGTGAGCGTGTGAGTGAGTGTGTGAGTGCTGTTTGGCAGGATGGAGACAGCATAAACATTAAGCAATTAAGCAGCGCTGCCGGGTTAATGAATACTTGAGTCAGGTGCCGCCTGGATTGTTTGTGTCACGGACAGTATTAGAGAGAAAAACCTCATGTCAGCAAAAAATATGAAGTGAGAGAGAGCGAGACAGAGAGTGAGAGGGACAGACAGACAGACAGAGAGAGAGAGGGACAGACAGAGAGCCAGTTTCAGTTTATTGATTAGTGTTACAAGTCCACTTACATTAACACTGCAATGAAGTTACTGTGAGAATCCCCCAGTTGCCACACTCCGGCGCCTGTTCGGGTTACACTGAGGGAGAATTTAGCACGGCCCAATGCACCCTAACCAGCACATCTTTCAGACTGTGGGAGGGAACCGGAGCACCCGGAGGAAACCCACGTGGATACGAGGAGAACGTACAGACTCTGCACAGACAGTGACCCGAGCTGGGAATCGAACTTGGGTCCCTGGCGCTGTGAGGGTTATTCTCATTCCCATTCTCCTGCCTTTTCCCCATAACCCCTGATCCCCTTTCCAAGGCCAGCATATCCTTCCTTAGATATGGGGCCCAGAACTGCTCCCAAATGGGGTCTGACCAGAGCCTTATACAGCCTCAGAAGTCCATCCCTGCTCTTGTATTCTAGCCCTCTCGACATGAATGCTCACATTGCATTTGCCTTCCTAACTGCCGACTGAACCTGCACGTAAACCTGAAGAGAATCTTGAACAAGGGCTCCCAAATCCCTTTGATTTACTGAGCATTTCCCCATTTGGACAATAGTCCATGCCTCCACTCGACAATAGTCCATGCCTCCACTCCTCCTTCCAAAGTGCATAACCTCACACTTTCCCAGGTTGTATTCCATCTGCCACTTCTTTGCCCAACTTCTCTCCAACCTAATGGCACGGTGGCACAGCGGGTTAGCACTGCTGCCTCACAGCTCCAGGGTCCCGGGTTCAATTCCAGGATTGGGTCACTGTCTGTGTGGAGTTTGCACGTTCTCCTCGTATCCACGTGGGTTTCCTCCGGGTGCTCCGGTTTCCTCCCACAGTCCGAAAGATGTGTAGGTTAGGTGGATTGGCCGTGCTAAATTGTCCCTTAGTGTCCAAAGATGTGCAGGTTAGGGTGGATTGGCCGTGCTAAATTGTCCCTTAGTGTCCAAAGATGTACAGGTTAGGTGGATTGGCCGTGCTGAATTGTCCCTTAGTGTCCAAAGATGTGCAGGTTAGGGTGGATTGGCCGTGCTGAATTGTCCCTTAGTGTCCAAAGATGTACAGGTTAGGGTGGATTGGCCGTGCTGAATTGTCCCTTAGTGTCCAAAGATGTGCAGGTTAGGGTGGATTGGCCGTGCTGAATTCTCCCTCAGTGTAACCCGAACAGGCGCCGGAGTGTGGGCGACTGGGGGATTCTCACAGTAACTTCACTGCAGTGTTAATGTCAGCCTTACTGGTGACACTGATAAAGTGAAGAGAAGGGTGTGTCTCTCGGTGCCAGCCGTGTTTGCGATGCTGTGCAGTGGCCTTGCCAAGCGGTGCCCGAGGGGTTAAGGTGCAGCTGGATAAAGCTGAGCAGGCATTTACTTTTCGCTGAGAGTGCGGGATGAGCTGAGGACTCCAGCTGTAAACACTGATAAGGAGAGCGAGCGAGGGGACTACAACCTGCTGACACTCACACTTTTACAACCATTAATGGAACTGGACTGATTGCAACAGCCCTCATAAATATTTGCAATATTTCACAGAGAGATAACTTCAAATCCCCATCCCTCAGCTTTCAGTCTACCTCTCTATTGTGTGTGTGTTTCTCTCTCTCTCTCTCTGTCTCTCTCTCTCTCTCTCTGTGCGTCTCTCTCTCTCTGTCTCTCTCTCTCTCTGTGTGTGTCTCTCTCTCTCTGTCTCTCTCTCTCTCTCTGTGTGTCTCTCTCGCTCTGTGTCTCTCTCTCTCTCTGTCTCTCTCTCTCTCTCTGTGTCTCTCTCGCTCTGTGTCTCTCTCTCTCTCTCTCGCTCTGTGTCTCTCTCTCTCTCTCGCTCTGTGTCTCTCTCTCGCTCTGTGTCGCTCTCTCGCTCTGTGCGTCTCTCTCTCTCTGTCTCTCTCTCTCTCTGTGTGTGTCTCTCTCTCTCTGTCTCTCTCTCTCTCTCTGTGTGTCTCTCTCGCTCTGTGTCTCTCTCTCTCTCTCTCGCTCTGTGTCTCTCTCTCTCTCTCGCTCTGTGTCTCTCTCTCGCTCTGTGTCTCTCTCTCGCTCTGTGTCTCTCTCTCGCTCTGTGTCTCTCTCTCGCTCTGTGTCTCTCTCTCGCTCTGTGTCTCTCTCTCGCTCTGTGTCTCTCTCTCGCTCTGTGTCTCTCTCTCTCTCTCGCTCTGTGTCTCTCTCGCTCTGTGTCTCTCTCTCTCTCGCTCTGTGTGTCTCTCTCTCTGTCTCTCTCTCTCTCTCGCTCTCTGCCTCTCTCTCGCTCTGAGTGAGAGAGTGTGGAACGAAGGTTGTGAGCGCAGAAACTATAACCCCAGCAGAGAGAGCCATTGGAGAGAGATCCGGAACCCCTTCCTCACACAGAAGGGAGTGGAGACCTAGAGCTCTGTCTCCCAGAACGAAAGCTGCAGAGGCCTGGAGGGCATTTAATATCTCTTAACCTGTCTGGCAGAATTATTAACAGTTCCAGGGGATTGAGGGTTACAGAACCAGCACTGGTTGTCCAAGCTAACATAGGGATCAGCCCGGTTTGAATGGGGTGGACTGACTCGAGGGGCTGAATGGCCTCCTCCTGTTCCTGTGTAACAGGCTGGAGAAGGGCTGAATGGCCTCCTCCTGTTCCTGTGTAACAGGCTTTAGAAAGGGCTGAATGGGGCCTCCTCCTGTTCCTGTATAACAGGCTGGAGAAGGGGCTGAATGGGGCCTCCTCCTGTTCCTTGTGTAACAGGCTGGAGAAGGGGCTGAATGGGGCCTCCTCCTGTTCCTGTGTAACAGGCTGGAGAAGGGGCTGAATGGCCTCCTCCTGTTCCTGTGTAACAGGCTGGGGAAGGGGCTGAATGGCCTCCTCCTGTTCCTGTGTAACAGGCTGGAGAAGGGGCTGAATGGGGCCTCCTCCTGTCCCTGTGTAACAGGCTGGAGAAGGCGCTGAATGGGGCCTCCTCCTGTTCCTGTGTAACAGGCTGGAGAAGGGGCTGAATGGCCTCCTCCTGTTCCTGTGTAACAGGCTGGAGAAGGCGCTGAATGGGGCCTCCTCCTGTTCCTGTGTAACAGGCTGGAGAAGGGGCTGAATGGACGCCTCCTCTTGTTCCTGTGTAACAGGCTGGAGAAGGGGCTGAATGGGGCCTCCTCCTGTTCCTGTGTAACAGGCTGGAGAAGGGCCTGAATGGCCTCCTCCTGTTCCTGTGTAACAGGCTGGAGAAGGGGCTGAATGGCCTCCTCCTGTTCCTGTGTAACAGGCTGGAGAAGGGGCTGAATGGCCTCCTCCTGTTCCTGTGTAACAGGCTGGAGAAGGGCCTGAATGGCCTCCTCCTGTTCCTGTGTAACAGGCTGGAGAAGGGGCTGAATGGCCTCCTCCTGTTCCTGTGTAACAGGCTGGAGAAGGGGCTGAATGGGGCCTCCTCCTGTTCCTGTGTAACAGGCTGGAGAAGGGGCTGAATGGGGCCTCCTGTTCCTGTGTAACAGGCTGGAGAAGGGGCTGAATGGGGCATCGTCCTGTTCCTGTGGAAGAGGCTGGAGAAGGGGCTGAATGGGACCTCCTCCTGTTCCTGTGTAACAGACTGGAGAAGGGGCTGAATGGCCTCCTCCTGTTCCTGTGTAACAGGCTGGAGAAGGGGCTGAATGGCCTCCTCCTGTTCCTGTGTAACAGTCTGGAGAAGGGGCTGAATGGCCTCCTCCTGTTCCTGTGTAACAGGCTGGAGAAGGGTCTGAATGGCCTCCTCCTGTTCCTGTGTAACAAGCTGGAGAAGGGGCTGAATGGGGCCTCCTCCTGTTCCTGTGTAACAGGCTGGAGAAGGGGCTGAATGGGGCCTCCTCCTGTTCCTGTGTAACAGGCTGGAGAAGGGGCTGAATGGCCTCCTCCTGTTCTTGCTGTTGAGAGTGAGTGTGCAGGGTGGCTCTGGACTCCATGCCGCTAGCCCCGGAGGGTAAACGGCCGGTGTCTGACCCACGACCTTGGCCGTAACCCATCTGGGAAGGGGCGGGGAGGTCAAAGGGCGAAACAAAATCGCCAGTGTTGAAGTCACGTTGGCCTCTGCGCTCTCTCCATCTGTCTCTGCGCACTCTCCGTCTCTGCGCTCTCTCTGTCTCTGCGCTCTCTCCATCTGTCTCTGCGCACTCTCCGTCTCTGCGCTCTCTCCGTCTCCGCGCTCTCTCCGTCTCTGTCTCCGCACTCTCTCCGTCTCCGTCTCTGCGCTCTCTCCGTCTCTGTCTCCGCACTCTCTCCGTCTCCGTCTCTGCGCTCTCTCCGTCTCCGTCTCTGCGCTCTCTCCGTCTCCGTCTCTGCGCTCTCTCCGTCTCTGTCTCTGCGCTCTCTCCGTCTCTGTCTCTGCGCTCTCTCCGTCTCTGTCTCTGCGCTCTCTCCGTCTCTGTCTCTGCGCTCTCTCCGTCTCTGTCTCTGCGCTCTCTCCGTCTCCGTCTCTGCGCTCTCTCCGTCTCCGTCTCTGCGCTCTCTCCGTCTCTGTCTCTGCGCTCTCTCCGTCTCTGTCTCTGCGCTCTCTCCGTCTCCGTCTCTGCGCTCTCTCCGTCTCTGTCTCTGCGCTCTCTCCGTCTCTGTCTCCGCACTCTCTCCGTCTCCGTCTCCGCGCTCTCTCCGTCTCCGTCTCTGCGCTCTCTCCGTCTCTGTCTCTGCGCTCTCTCCGTCTCTGTCTCTGCGCTCTCTCCGTCTCTGTCTCTGCGCTCTCTCCGTCTCTGTCTCTGCGCTCTCTCCGTCTCTGTCTCTGCGCTCTCTCCGTCTCCGTCTCTGCGCTCTCTCCGTCTCTGTCTCTGCGCTCTCTCCGTCTCTGTCTCTGCGCTCTCTCCGTCTCTGTCTCTGCGCTCTCTCCATCTGTCTCTGCGCTCTCTCCATCTGTCTCTGCGCACTCTCCGTCTCTGCGCTCTCTCTGTCTCTGCGCTCTCTCCATCTGTCTCTGCGCACTCTCCGTCTCTGCGCTCTCTCCGTCTCCGCGCTCTCTCCGTCTCTGTCTCCGCACTCTCTCCGTCTCCGTCTCTGCGCTCTCTCCGTCTCTGTCTCCGCACTCTCTCCGTCTCCGTCTCTGCGCTCTCTCCGTCTCCGTCTCTGCGCTCTCTCCGTCTCCGTCTCTGCGCTCTCTCCGTCTCTGTCTCTGCGCTCTCTCCGTCTCTGTCTCTGCGCTCTCTCCGTCTCTGTCTCTGCGCTCTCTCCGTCTCTGTCTCTGCGCTCTCTCCGTCTCTGTCTCTGCGCTCTCTCCGTCTCTGTCTCTGCGCTCTCTCCGTCTCCGTCTCTGCGCTCTCTCCGTCTCCGTCTCTGCGCTCTCTCCGTCTCTGTCTCTGCGCTCTCTCCGTCTCTGTCTCTGCGCTCTCTCCGTCTCCGTCTCTGCGCTCTCTCCGTCTCTGTCTCTGCGCTCTCTCCGTCTCTGTCTCCGCACTCTCTCCGTCTCCGTCTCCGCGCTCTCTCCGTCTCCGTCTCTGCGCTCTCTCCGTCTCCGTCTCTGCGCTCTCTCCGTCTCTGTCTCTGCGCTCTCTCCGTCTCTGTCTCTGCGCTCTCTCCGTCTCTGTCTCTGCGCTCTCTCCGTCTCTGTCTCTGCGCTCTCTCCGTCTCCGTCTCTGCGCTCTCTCCGTCTCTGTCTCTGCGCTCTCTCCGTCTCTGTCTCTGCGCTCTCTCCGTCTCTGTCTCTGCGCTCTCTCCGTCTCTGTCTCTGCGCTCTCTCCGTCTCTGTCTCTGCGCTCTCTCCGTCTCTGTCTCTGCGCTCTCTCCGTCTCCGTCTCTGCGCTCTCTCCGTCTCCGTCTCTGCGCTCTCTCCGTCTCTGTCTCTGCGCTCTCTCCGTCTCTGTCTCTGCGCTGTCTCCGTCTCTGCGCTCTCTCCGTCTCTGTCTCTGCGCTCTCTCCGTCTCTGCGCTCTCTCCGTCTCTGTCTCTGCGCTCTCTCCGTCTCTGTCTCTGCGCTCTCTCCGTCTCCGTCTCTGCGCTCTCTCCGTCTCTGTCTCTGCGCTCTCTCCGTCTCCGTCTCTGCGCTCTCTCCGTCTCCGTCTCTGCGCTCTCTCCGTCTCTGTCTCTGCGCTCTCTCCGTCTCCGCACTCTCTCCGTCTCTGTCTCCGCACTCTCTCCGTCTCTGTCTCCGCACTCTCTCCGTCTCTGTCTCTGCGCTCTCTCCGTCTCTGTCTCTGCGCTCTCTCCGTCTCTGTCTCTGCGCTCTCTCCGTCTCTGTCTCTGCGCTCTCTCCGTCTCCGTCTCTGCGCTCTCTCCATCTCTGTCTCTGCGCTCTCTCCATCTGTCTCTGCGCTCTCTCCGTCTCTGTCTCTGCGCTCTCTCCGTCTCCGTCTCTGCGCTCTCTCCGTCTCTGCGCTCTCTCCATCTGTCTCTGCGCTCTCTCCATCTGTCTCTGCGCTCTCTCCGTCTCCGTCTCTGCGCTCTCTCCGTCTCCGTCTCTGCGCTCTCTCCGTCTCTGTCTCTGCGCTCTCTCCGTCTCTGTCTCTGCGCTCTCTCCGTCTCTGTCTCTGCGCTCTCTCCGTCTCTGTCTCTGCGCTCTCTCCGTCTCTGTCTCTGCGCTCTCTCCGTATCTGTCTCTGCGCTCTCTCCGTCTCTGTCTCTGCGCTCTCTCCGTCTCTGTCTCTGCGCTCTCTCCGTCTCTGTCTCTGCGCTCTCTCCGTCTCTGTCTCTGCGCTCTCTCCGTCTCCGTCTCTGCGCTCTCTCCGTCTCTGTCTCTGCGCTCTCTCCGTCTCCGTCTCTGCGCTCTCTCCGTCTCTGTCTCTGCGCTCTCTCCGTCACCGTCTCTGCGCTCTCTCCCTCTCTGTCTCTGCGCTCTCTCCGTCTCTGTCTCTGCGCTCTCTCCGTCTCTGTCTCTGCGCTCTCTCCGTCTCTGTCTCTGCGCTCTCTCCGTCTCTGTCTCTGCGCTCTCTCCGTCTCTGTCTCTGCGCTCTCTCCGTCTCTGTCTCCGCGCTCTCTCCGTCTCTGTCTCTGCGCTCTCTCCGTCTCTGTCTCTGCGCTCTCTCCGTCTCCGTCTCTGCACTCTCTCCGTCTCTGTCTCTGCGCTCTCTCCGTCTCTGTCTCTGCGCTCTCTCCGTCTCCGTCTCTGCGCTCTCTCTGTCTCTGCGCTCTCTCCGTCTCCGTCTCTGCGCTCTCTCCGTCTCTGTCTCTGCGCTCTCTCCGTCTCTGCGCTCTCTCCGTCTCTGTGCTCTCTCCGTCTCTGTCTCTGCGCTCTCTCCGTCTCTGTCTCTGCGCTCTCTCCGTCTCTGTCTCTGCGCTCTCTCCGTCTCTGTCTCTGTGCTCTCTCCGTCTCTGTCTCTGCGCTCTCTCCGTCTCCGTCTCTGCGCTCTCTCCGTCTCTGTCTCTGCGCTCTCTCCGTCTCCGTCTCCGCGCTCTCTCCGTCTCTCTCTCTGCGCTCTCTCCGTCTCTGTCTCCGCACTCTCTCCGTCTCTGTCTCTGCGCTCTCTCCGTCTCTGCGCTCTCTCCGTCTCCGTCTCTGCGCTCTCTCCGTCTCCGTCTCTGCGCTCTCTCCGTCTCTGTCTCTGCGCTCTCTCCGTCTCTGTCTCTGCGCTCTCTCCGTCTCTGTCTCTGCGCTCTCTCTGTCTCTGCGCTCTCTCCGTCTCCGTCTCTGCGCTCTCTCCGTCTCTGTCTCTGCGCTCTCTCCGTCTCTGCGCTCTCTCCGTCTCTGTGCTCTCTCCGTCTCTGTCTCTGCGCTCTCTCCGTCTCTGTCTCTGCGCTCTCTCCGTCTCTGTCTCTGCGCTCTCTCCGTCTCTGTCTCTGTGCTCTCTCCGTCTCTGTCTCTGCGCTCTCTCCGTCTCCGTCTCTGCGCTCTCTCCGTCTCTGTCTCTGCGCTCTCTCCGTCTCCGTCTCCGCGCTCTCTCCGTCTCTCTCTCTGCGCTCTCTCCGTCTCTGTCTCCGCACTCTCTCCGTCTCTGTCTCTGCGCTCTCTCCGTCTCTGTCTCTGCGCTCTCTCCGTCTCTGCGCTCTCTCCGTCTCCGTCTCTGCGCTCTCTCCGTCTCCGTCTCTGCGCTCTCTCCGTCTCTGTCTCTGCGCTCTCTCCGTCTCCGTCTCTGCGCTCTCTCCGTCTCTGTCTCTGCGCTCTCTCTGTCTCTGCGCTCTCTCCGTCTCCGCGCTCTCTCCGTCTCTGTCTCTGCGCTCTCTCCGTCTCTGCGCTCTCTCCGTCTCTGTGCTCTCTCCGTCTCTGTCTCTGCGCTCTCTCCGTCTCTGTCTCTGCGCTCTCTCCATCTCTGTCTCTGTGCTCTCTCCGTCTCTGTCTCTGCGCTCTCTCCGTCTCCGTCTCTGCACTGTACGCCTGTCTTCAATTCACACTCTCTTCAATTCAAGTTAATGGGCATTGGGGAGAGTTACAGAACAAAGAGATCTCGGGGTACAGGTTCACAGCTCCTTGAAAGTGGAGTCACAGGTGGGCAGAGTGGTGAAGAAGGCATTCGGCACGCTTGGTTTCATCGGTCAGAACATTGAATACAGGAGTTGGGACGTCTTGTTGAAGTTGTACAAGACATTGGTAAGGCCACACTTGGAATACTGTGTGCAGTTCTGGTCACCCTATTATAGAAAGGATATTATTAAACTAGAAAGAGTGCAGAAAGGATTTACTAGGATGCTACCGGGACTTGATGGATTGAGTTATAAGGAGTTGGATAGACTGGGACTTTTTTCTCTGGAGCGTCGGAGGCTGAGGGGTGACCTTATAGAGGTCTATAAAATAATGAGGGCATAGATCAGCTGGATAGTCAATATCTTTTCCCAAAGGTAGGGGAGTCTAAAACTAGAGGGCATAGGTTTAAGGTGAGAGGGGAGAGATACAAAAGTGTCCAGAGGGACAATTTTTTCACACAGAGGGTGGTGAGTGTCTGGAACAAGCTGCCAGAGGCAGTAGTAGAGGCGGGTACAATTTTGTCTTTTAAAAAGCGTTTAGACAGTTCCATGGGTACGATGGGTATAGAGGGATATGGGCCAAATGCGGGCAATTGGGATTAGCTGAGGGGTTTAAAAAAAGGGGTGGCATGGACAAGTTGGGCCGAAGGGCCTGTTTCCGTGCCATCATCCTCTCTGATTCAGTCACAAGATTGTCTGAACGTTCGTCAGGGTGGGAGGGGTTTGGTTTTTTTTTCACTGATTGCAAGCTTTGCTCCCTCTCCCATCCATCCATCTCCTTGCACAGGTCAACCTGATCTTCCCCGTGGTCTACCTGTTGTTCTGGGCGTTCCTGCTCATCTTCAGCCTCTGGTCGGAGCCCGTGGTGTGTGGCATAGGACTGGCGATCATGCTGACTGGCGTCCCGGTCTACTTCCTGGGCATCTACTGGACGAAGAAGCCCGAGTGCTTTGATAAACTTGTGGGTGAGGATGGCAAACTTGTCCCGCCACTGCCGCTCCTGGGCCTGCAATGCTCCCCACACCCTCCCACCTCTTCCCCTCCACTTCCCAATCTGTCCTCCCCAAACCGCCACACTGGAAAACAAGATGGCCCCTTGACAACTCACGTCGCCCCGTTTCCCCACCCCCGGGATGTCCCAAAAGCCTCCGCTCCTCCAACTCTATACTGAGAAACAAGATGGCTCCTTGACGACTCTCATCGCCCCCCCCTTCCCCACCCCCGGGATGTCCCAAAAGCCTCTGCTCAAAGAATAAAGAACAAAGAGAATTACAGCACAGGAACCGGCCCTTCGGCCCCTCCAAGCCTGCACCGACCATGCTGCCCGACTGAACTAAAACCCCCTACCCTTCCGGGAACCGTATCCCTCTATTCCCATCCTATTCATGGATTTGTCAAAATGCCCCTTAAAAGTCACTACCATATCCCCTTCCACTCCCTCCCCCGGCAACGAGTTCCAGGCACCCACCACCCTCTGTGTAAAAAATCTGCCTCGTACATCTCCTTTAAACCTTGTCCCTCGCACCTTAAACCTGTGCCTCTAGTAATTGACTCTTCCACCCTGGGGAAAAAGCTTCTGACTATCCACTCTGTCCATGACTCTCATAATCTTGCAGACTTCTATCAGGTCTCCCCTCAACCTCCGTCGCTCCAGTGAGAACAAACCAAGTTTCTCCAACCTCTCCTCATAGCTAATGCCCTCCATACCAGGCAACATCCTGGTAAATCTTTTCTGTACCCTCTCCAAAGCCTCCACATCCTTCTGGTAGTGTGGCGACCAGAATTGAACACTATATTCCAAGTGCGGCCGAACTAAGGTTCTCTAAAGCTGCAACATGACTTGCCAATTTTTAAACTCAATACCCCGGCCGATGAAGGCAAGCGTGCCGTATGCCTTCTTGACTACCTTCTCCACCTGCGTTGCCACTTTCAGTGACCTGTGTACCTGTACACCCAGATCCCTCTGCCTATCAATACTCCTAAGGGTTCTGCCATTTACTATATATTTCCGATCTGTATTAGACCTTCCAAAATGCATTACGCTCCTCCAACTCCACACTTAAAAACAAAATGGGGCGGGGTTGCGTGGAACTAGTCACATCCGGTGGGGTTTGATGACATTTCTACCTCATCTCACGCTGCCGTCTCTCTCTCTCTCTCTCTCTCCCTCCCTCCATCCCCCACTCCTTCCAGACTCCATCACCTACTTTGGCCAGAAGTTGTGCGTGGTTGTATACCCACAGATGGCCCCATCCAAGGACGAGCAAGAGTTGCAAGATCTCTCGGAGGCCGCGTGCCAGACCACCAAGGAGGAGGAGAAGGTGTAGACCTCGGAGTCGGAGGGGAGGGTGGGGGGGTGGGTGTGACTTCAAACTTGAAGGTGCGGAGGCGTGAGCTCAGGGGAGAGGGTGTAGGCGACAGCCCAGGCCTGACAGAGATCAGGGCCCAAGGAGGGGGCGGCGGTGAGGAAGGTCGAAGGTCAAGAGAGGTTCACCGGATGTGTCTTTCGTGTTACGGGGGGAAGTCGGGGGGTGGGGGGGTTGGTTGCGGGAGAGGGGAGCGAGAGGGACGAGAAATGGAAAGAGATATATGTGTATTATCTATAGATATATATATCTATATTTTTAAAAATAGAACTGTTCCGGAAGCTTCCAGAGACGGAAGAGCGGGAGGCCCGATGGACATCTGGGAGTGGGTTATCCAAGGGGAGTGGGGTGGGGGGGGTGGGTGTTTTGATTCGCAATGGATGTGAGAGAGAAACTGGCGCTCCGTGTCTCGGGGTGGGAGGCAGGAAGGAAAATGGAGGAGGTGCGGGGGGGGGGGGTTGTTACTGGGGGCATACCGTCACCCACCCCCCCCCCCGCTGCCCAGTTCGACAAGGGGCCCTGCCTCGGGTTGCCGTGGGTCTTCGAGGGCACCCTGTCCAAGGGATGCCCTCCCACCCCCATCACCAACCCCCCCCCCCCCCCCTGCTCTGCCTGGGCTCCGCCCAGATGCCACACGTGCCAAAACAGGCAGGGCCACCACCTCTGCGGCGCCATTTTATTATTTGTTTTGCTCTTTGTTTGGGGGGGGCGGGCGGGGGCGCGGGAACGTCTTGGTGGCCATTTTGGGAAAGGGCAGGCGCCACACCCGCCTCCCACCACCCGCTCCCTGCCTCCACTGGCCTGTAGCCGGCCCCAGAATGCAATGGGATGGTCAGTTAGGCCGGCCGAGAATGCAATGAGCTGCTCAGTTAGGCCGGCCCACAATGCAATGGGCTGCTCAGTTAGGCCGGACCCAGAATGCAATGGGCTGCTCAGTTAGGCCAACCCAGAATGCAATGGGGTGCTCAGTTAGGCCGGCCCCAGAATGCAATGGGCTGTTCAGTTAGGCCGGCCCCAGAATGCAATGGGCTGTTCAGTTAGGCCGGCCCCAAAATGCAATGGGCTGCTCAGTTAGGCCAACCCAGAATGCAATGGGCTGCTCAGTTAGGCCAACCCAGAATGCAATGGGCTGCTCAGTTAGGCCAACCCAGAATGCAATGGGCTGCTCAGTTAGGCCAACCCAGAATGCAATGAGCTGCTCAGTTAGGCGGCCCAGAATGCAATGGGCTGCTCAGTTAGGCCGGCCCCAGTATGCAATGGGCTGCTCAGTTAGGCCGGCCCCAGAATGCAATGGGTTGCTCAGTTAGGCCGGCCCCAGATGCAATGGGTTGCTCAGTTAGGCTGGCCCAGAATGCAATGGGTTGCTCAGTTAGGCGGCCCAGAATGCAATGGGCTGGTCAGTTCGGCCAGACTGGCCCAGAATGCAATGGGCTGCTCAGTTAGGCCGGCCCCAGTATGCAATGGGCTGCTCAGTTAGGCCGGCCCCAGAATGCAATGGGTTGCTCAGTTAGGCCGGCCCCAGAATGCAATGGGTTGCTCAGTTAGGCTGGCCCAGAATGCAATGGGTTGCTCAGTTAGGCGGCCCAGAATGCAATGGGCTGGTCAGTTCGGCCAGACTGGCCCAGAATGCAATGGGCTGCTCAGTTAGGCCAACCCAGAATGCAATGGGTTGCTCAGTTAGGCCGGCCCCAGAATGCAATGGGTTGCTCAGTTAGGCCGGCCCCAGAATGCAATGGGTTGCTCAGTTAGGCCGGCCCCAGAATGCAATGGGTTGCTCAGTTAGGCCGGCCCCAGAATGCAATGGGTTGCTCAGTTAGGCGGCCCAGAATGCAATGGGCTGGTCAGTTCGGCCAGACTGGCCCAGAATGCAATGGGCTGCTCAGTTAGGCCGGCCCCAGTATGCAATGGGCTGCTCAGTTAGGCCGGCCCCAGAATGCAATGGGTTGCTCAGTTAGGCCGGCCCCAGAATGCAATGGGTTGCTCAGTTAGGCTGGCCCAGAATGCAATGGGTTGCTCAGTTAGGCGGCCCAGAATGCAATGGGCTGGTCAGTTCGGCCAGACTGGCCCAGAATGCAATGGGCTGCTCAGTTAGGCCGGACTGGCCCAGAATGCAATGGCCTGCTCAGTTAGGCCGGCCCCAGAATGCAATGGGTCCATTATCACTCCCATTTTTTAACCGTTAAAAAAAATTACACTTTGGAAATGTGAAATTCCGACCCGCCCATCAGTAAATATTGGCATATTTCTGTTCGATGGATTGCGTTAACTGTTTGCCAACGGAGATTTGGACTGGAGGGCGTTTCTATCACCCTGTTCTCTGCCAATTCTCGCGACTGCACTGGACAATGGTCCTGAATCAATGTGTGTGTGAGAGAGAGAGAGAGGGACAGCTCGAGGCTGGATTCCTGCTCCCCTGCTCTCAGATCTGCCCGCCACCCACCACCACCAAGCATAGACACTCCATCTTTGTACAACATCACTCCAAACCCAACACAACTGCCATTTGGTAGACTGGCAGCCACTTGCAGTGTGTCGGTCCTACCTGGGGGGGGGGGGGGGGGGCGGTGGGCAGCGTGAAGGGGGGCAGCCATTTGCAGTGTGTCAGTCCCATCTGGAGGGGGGGGCAGCCATTTGCAGTGTGTCGATCCCACCTGGGGGGCAGCCATTTGCAGTGTGTCAGTCCCACCTGGAGGGGGGCAGCCATTTGCAGTGTGTCAGTCCCACCTGGAGGGGGGCAGCCATTTGCAGTGTGTCAGTCCCACCTGGGAGGGGGGCAGCCATTTGCAGTGTGTCGATCCCACCTGGGGGGCAGCCATTTGCAGTGTGTCAGTCCCACCTGGGGGGGGGGGGCAGCCATTTGCAGTGTGTCAGTCCCATCTGGAGGGGGGGGCAGCCATTTGCAGTGTGTCGATCCCACCTGGGGGGCAGCCATTTGCAGTGTGTCAGTCCCACCTGGAGGGGGGCAGCCATTTGCAGTGTGTCAGTCCCACCTGGAGGGGGGCAGCCATTTGCAGTGTGTCAGTCCCACCTGGGAGGGGGGCAGCCATTTGCAGTGTGTCGATCCCACCTGGGGGGCAGCCATTTGCAGTGTGTCAGTCCCACCTGGGGGGGGGGGCAGCCATTTGCAGTGTGTCAGTCCCACCTGGGGGGGGGGCAGCCATTTGCAGTGTGTCAGTCCCACCTGGAGGGGGGCAGCCATTTGCAGTGTGTCAGTCCCACCTGGAGGGGGGCAGCCATTTGCAGTGTGTCGATCCCACCTGGGGGGCAGCCATTTGCAGTGTGTCAGTCCCACCTGGGGGGGGGGGGCAGCCATTTGCAGTGTGTCAGTCCCACCTGGGGGGGGGGGGCAGCCATTTGCAGTGTGTCAGTCCCACCTGGAGGGGGGCAGCCATTTGCAGTGTGTCGATCCCACCTGGAGGGGGGCAGCCATTTGCAGTGTGTCGATCCCACCTGGAGGGCAGCCATTTGGAGTGTGTCTCTCAGTCGCCACTCTGAACACCGACTACCTCCACCTCCCCGCTCCCCCCCCCCGGCCCTGCCCTCCCGCACGCAACCGACCTCCCTAAAAGCCCCACCCCAGGTGGTGAGGGAGTTTGGGGGCAAGCTATGATCATCGCCTCCCCCCAAGTTGGGCGTTCCTTAGCCAAATACCAGGCTTCGGCTCAGCTGCCCCTCTCCGAGGGCTTATGCCATTTTTCCCAATCAGAGCCACACATGACGGAGAGAGGGAGAGAGGGAGGAGACCGTTCAGACGGAACAGCTTACAACCAGGCAAAAGGTGCTAATATCAGCAAGCCGAAAGGAGCTGAACTGGGGAATCTGACACGTATTTAAGTGTTATATATCTGTAATAAAGCAGTGTCTGCTTCTTATCGCTGTGAGATTGTATTCCAAGGTTGTCAATTAAATTTTGCGAAGTTTTATTATTCACTTGCTCTTTGTACATTGTCCCGAAGAGAGATAGATTCTCCAATCTCAGCTGCAACGGCGAAACTGCCTATCAAACACTCCCAGGACAGGTACAGCACGGGGTTAGATACAGAGTAAAGCTCCCTCTACACTGTCCCCATCAAACACTCCCAGGACAGGTACAGCACGGGGTTAGATACAGAGTAAAGCTCCCTCTACACTGTCCCCATCAAACACTCCCAGGACAGGTACAGCACGGGGTTAGATACAGAGTGAAGCTCCCTCTACACTGTCCCCATCAAAAACTCCCAGGACAGGTACAGCACGGGGTTAGATACAGAGTAAAGCTCCCTCTACACTGTCCCCCATCAAACACTCCCAGGACAGGTACAGCACGGGGTCAGATACAGAGTAAAGCTCCCTCTACACTGTCCCCATCAAAAACTCCCAGGACAGGTACAGCACGGGGTTAGATACAGAGTAAAGCTCCCTCTACACTGTCCCCATCAAACACTCGCAGGACAGGTACAGCACGGGGTTAGATACAGAGTAAAGCTCCCTCTGCACTGTCCCCCATCAAACACTCACAGGACAGGTACAGCACGGGGTTAGATACAGAGTAAAGCTCCCTCTACACTGTCCCCATCAAACACTCCCAGGACAGGTACAGCACGGGGTTAGATACAGAGTAAAGCTCCCTCTACACTGTCCCCATCAAACACTCCCGGGACAGGTACAGCACGGGGTTAGATACAGAGTAAAGCTCCCTCTACACTGTCCCCATCAAACACTCCCAGGACAGGTACAGCACAGGGTTAGATACAGAGTAAAGCTCCCTCTACACTGTCCCCATCAAACACTCCCAGGACTGGTACAGCACGGGGTTAGATACAGAGTAAAGCTCCCTCTACACTGTCCCCATCAAACACTCCCAGGACAGGTACAGCACGGGGTTAGATACAGAGTAAAGCGCCCTCTACACTGTCCCCATCAAACACTCGCAGGACAGGTACAGCACGGGGTTAGATACAGAGTAAAGCTCCCTCTACACTGTTCCCATCAAACACTCCCAGGACAGGTACAGCACGGGATTAGATACAGAGTAAAGCTCCCTCTACACTGTCCCCATCAAACACTTCCAGGACAGGTACGGCACGGGGTTAGATACAGAGTAAAGCTCCCTCTACACTGTCCCCATCAAACACTCCCAGGACAGGTACAGCACGGGGTTAGATACAGAGTAAAGCTCCCTCTACACTGTCCCCATCAAACACTCCCAGGACAGGTACAGCACGGGGTTAGATACAGAGTAAAGCTCCCTCTACACTGTCCCCATCAAACACTCCCAGGACAGGTACAGCACGGGGTTAGATACAGAGTAAAGCTCCCTCTACACTGTCCCCATCAAACACTCCCAGGACAGGTACAGCACGGGGTTAGATACAGAGTAAAGATCCCTCTACACTTTCCCCATCAAACACTCCCAGGACAGGTACAGCACGGGGTTAGATACCGAGTAAAGCTCCCTCTACACTGTCCCCCATCAAACACTCCCAGGACAGGTACAGCACGGGGTTAGATACAGAGTAAAGCTCCCTCTACACTGTCCCCATCAAACACTCCCAGAACAGGTACAGCACGGGGTTAGATACAGAGTAAAGCTCCCTCTACACTGTCCCCATCAAACACTCCCAGGACAGGTACAGCACGGGGTTAGATACAGAGTAAAGCTCCCTCTACACTGTCCCCATCAAACACACCCAGGACAGATACAGCACGGGGTTCGATACAGAGTAAAGTTCCCTCTACACTGTCCCCATCAAACACTCCCAGGACAGGTGCAGCACGGGGTTAGATACAGAGTAAAGCTCCCTCTACACTGTCCCCATCAAACACTCCCAGGACAGATACAGCACGGGGTTAGATACAGAGTAAAGCTCCCTCTACACTGTCCCCCATCAAACACTCCCAGGACAGGTACAGCACGGGGTTAGATACAGAGTAAAGCTCCCTCTACACTGTCCCCCATCAAACACTCCCAGGACAGGTACAGCACGGGGTTAGATACAGAGTAAAGCTCCCTCTACACTGTCCCCATCAAACACTCCCAGGACAGGTACAGCACGGGGTTAGATACAGAGTAAAGCTCCCTCTACACTGTCCCCATCAAACACTCCCAGGACAGGTACAGCACGGGGTTAGATACAGAGTAAAGCTCCCTCTACACTATCCCCATCAAACACTCCCAGGACAGGTACAACACGGGGTCAGATACAGAGAAAAGCTCCCTCTACACTGTCCCCATCAAACACTCCCAGGACAGGTACAGCACGGGGTTAGATACAGAGTAAAGCTCCCTCTACACTGTCCCCATCAAACACTCCCAGGACAGGTACAACACGGGGTCAGATACAGAGTAAAGCTCCCTCTACACTGTCCCCATCAAACACTCCCAGGACAGGTACAACACGGGGTTAGATACAGAGTAAAGTTCCCTCTACACTGTCCCCATCAAACACTCCCAGGACAGGTACAGCACGGGGTTAGATACAGAGTAAAGCTCCCTCTACACTGTCCCCATCAAACACTCCCAGGACAGGTACAGCACGGGGTTAGATACAGAGTAAAGCTCCCTCTACACTGTCCCCATCAAACACTCCCAGGACAGGTACAGCACGGGGTTAGATACAGAGTAAAGCTCCCTCTACACTGTCCCCATCAAACACTCCCAGGTCAGGTACAACACGGGGTCAGATACAGAGTAAAGCTCCCTCTACACTGTCCCCATCAAAAACTCCCAGGACAGGTACAGCACGGGGTTAGATACAGAGTAAAGCTCCCTCTACACTGTCCCCATCAAACACTCGCAGGACAGGTACAGCACGGGGTTAGATACAGAGTAAAGCTCCCTCTGCACTGTCCCCCATCAAACACTCACAGGACAGGTACAGCACGGGGTTAGATACAGAGTAAAGCTCCCTCTACACTGTCCCCATCAAACACTCCCAGGACAGGTACAGCACGGGGTTAGATACAGAGTAAAGCTCCCTCTACACTGTCCCCATCAAACACTCCCGGGACAGGTACAGCACGGGGTTAGATACAGAGTAAAGCTCCCTCTACACTGTCCCCATCAAACACTCCCAGGACAGGTCCAGCACGGGGTTAGATACAGAGTAAAGCTCCCTCTACACTGTCCCCATCAAACACTCGCAGGACAGGTACAGCACGGGGTTAGATACAGAGTAAAGCTCCCTCTACACTGTTCCCATCAAACACTCCCAGGACAGGTACAGCACGGGATTAGATACAGAGTAAAGCTCCCTCTACACTGTCCCCATCAAACACTTCCAGGACAGGTACGGCACGGGGTTAGATACAGAGTAAAGCTCCCTCTACACTGTCCCCATCAAACACTCCCAGGACAGGTACAGCACGGGGTTAGATACAGAGTAAAGCTCCCTCTACACTGTCCCCATCAAACACTCCCAGGACAGGTACAGCACGGGGTTAGATACAGAGTAAAGCTCCCTCTACACTGTCCCCATCAAACACTCCCAGGACAGGTACAGCACGGGGTTAGATACAGAGTAAAGCTCCCTCTACACTGTCCCCATCAAACACTCCCAGGACAGGTACAGCACGGGGTTAGATACAGAGTAAAGATCCCTCTACACTTTCCCCATCAAACACTCCCAGGACAGGTACAGCACGGGGTTAGATACCGAGTAAAGCTCCCTCTACACTGTCCCCCATCAAACACTCCCAGGACAGGTACAGCACGGGGTTAGTTACAGAGTAAAGCTCCCTCTACACTGTCCCCAACAAACACTCCCAGAACAGGTACAGCACGGGGTTAGATACAGAGTAAAGCTCCCTCTACACTGTCCCCATCAAACACTCCCAGGACAGGTACAGCACGGGGTTAGATACAGAGTAAAGCTCCCTCTACACTGTCCCCATCAAACACACCCAGGACAGATACAGCACGGGGTTCGATACAGAGTAAAGTTCCCTCTACACTGTCCCCATCAAACACTCCCAGGACAGGTGCAGCACGGGGTTAGATACAGAGTAAAGCTCCCTCTACACTGTCCCCATCAAACACTCCCAGGACAGGTGCAGCACGGGGTTAGATACAGAGTAAAGCTCCCTCTACACTGTCCCCATCAAACACTCCCAGGACAGATACAGCACGGGGTTAGATACAGAGTAAAGCTCCCTCTACACTGTCCCCCATCAAACACTCCCAGGACAGGTACAGCACGGGCTTAGATACAGAGTAAAGCTCCCTCTACACTGTCCCCCATCAAACACTCCCAGGACAGGTACAGCACGGGGTTAGATACAGAGTAAAGCTCCCTCTACACTGTCCCCATCAAACACTCCCAGGACAGGTACAGCACGGGGTTAGATACAGAGTAAAGCTCCCTCTACACTGTCCCCATCAAACACTCCCAGGACAGGTACAGCACGGGGTTAGATACAGAGTAAAGCTCCCTCTACACTATCCCCATCAAACACTCCCAGGACAGGTACAACACGGGGTCAGATACAGAGTAAAGCTCCCTCTACACTGTCCCCATCAAACACTCCCAGGACAGGTACAGCACGGGGTTAGATACAGAGTAAAGCTCCCTCTACACTGTCCCCATCAAACACTCCCAGGACAGGTACAACACGGGGTCAGATACAGAGTAAAGCTCCCTCTACACTGTCCCCATCAAACACTCCTAGGACAGGTACAACACGGGGTTAGATACAGAGTAAAGTTCCCTCTACACTGTCCCCATCAAACACTCCCAGGACAGGTACAGCACGGGGTTAGATACAGAGTAAAGCTCCCTCTACACTGTCCCCATCAAACACTCCCAGGACAGGTACAGCACGGGGTTAGATACAGAGTAAAGCTCCCTCTACACTGTCCCCATCAAACACTCCCAGGACAGGTACAGCACGGGGTTAGATACAGAGTAAAGCTCCCTCTACACTGTCCCCATCAAACACTCCCAGGTCAGGTACAACACGGGGTCAGATACAGAGTAAAGCTCCCTCTACACTGTCCCCATCAAACACTCCCAGGACAGGTACAACACGGGGTTAGATACAGAGTAAAGTTCCCTCTACACTGTCCCCATCAAACACTCCCAGGACAGGGACAGCACGGGGTTAGATACAGAGTAAAGCTCCCTCTACACTGTCCCTATCAAACACTCCCAGGACAGATACAGCACGGGGTTAGATACAGAGTAAAGTTCCCTCTACACTGTCCCCATCAAACACTCCCAGGACAGGGACAGCACGGGGTTAGATACAGAGTAAAGCTCCCTCTACACTGTCCCCATCAAACACTCCCAGGACAGGTGCAGCACGGGGTTAGATACAGAGTAAAGCTCCCTCTACACTGTCCCCATCAAACACTCCCAGGACAGATACAGCACGGGGTTAGATACAGAGTAAAGCTCCCTCTACACTGTCCCCCATCAAACACTCCCAGGACAGGTACAGCACGGGGTTAGATACAGAGTAAAGCTCCCTCTACACTGTCCCCCATCAAACACTCCCAGGACAGGTACAGCACGGGGTTAGATACAGAGTAAAGCTCCCTCTACACTGTCCCCATCAAACACTCCCAGGACAGGTACAGCACGGGGTTAGATACAGAGTAAAGCTCCCTCTACACTGTCCCCATCAAACACTCCCAGGACAGGTACAGCACGGGGTTAGATACAGAGTAAAGCTCCCTCTACACTATCCCCATCAAACACTCCCAGGACAGGTACAACACGGGGTCAGATACAGAGTAAAGCTCCCTCTACACTGTCCCCATCAAACACTCCCAGGACAGGTACAGCACGGGGTTAGATACAGAGTAAAGCTCCCTCTACACTGTCCCCATCAAACACTCCCAGGACAGGTACAACACGGGGTCAGATACAGAGTAAAGCTCCCTCTACACTGTCCCCATCAAACACTCCCAGGACAGGTACAACACGGGGTTAGATACAGAGTAAAGTTCCCTCTACACTGTCCCCATCAAACACTCCCAGGACAGGTACAGCACGGGGTTAGATACAGAGTAAAGCTCCCTCTACACTGTCCCCATCAAACACTCCCAGGACAGGTACAGCACGGGGTTAGATACAGAGTAAAGCTCCCTCTACACTGTCCCCATCAAACACTCCCAGGACAGGTACAGCACGGGGTTAGATACAGAGTAAAGCTCCCTCTACACTGTCCCCATCAAACACTCCCAGGTCAGGTACAACACGGGGTCAGATACAGAGTAAAGCTCCCTCTACACTGTCCCCATCAAACACTCCCAGGACAGGTACAACACGGGGTTAGATACAGAGTAAAGTTCCCTCTACACTGTCCCCATCAAACACTCCCAGGACAGGGACAGCACGGGGTTAGATACAGAGTAAAGCTCCCTCTACACTGTCCCTATCAAACACTCCCAGGACAGATACAGCACGGGGTTAGATACAGAGTAAAGTTCCCTCTACACTGTCCCCATCAAACACTCCCAGGACAGGGACAGCACGGGGTTAGATACAGAGTAAAGCTCCCTCTACACTGTCCCTATCAAACACTCCCAGGACAGATACAGCACGGGGTTAGATACAGAGTAAAGTTCCCTCTACACTGTCCCCATCAAACACTCCCAGGACAGGGACAGCACGGGGTTAGATACAGAGTAAAGCTCCCTCTACACTGTCCCTATCAAACACTCCCAGGACAGATACAGCACGGGGTTAGATACAGAGTAAAGTTCCCTCTACACTGTCCCCAACAAACACTCCCAGGACAGATACAGCACGGGGTTAGATACAGAGTAAAGCTCCCTCTACACTGTCCCCAACAAACACTCCCAGGACAGATACAGCACGGGGTTAGATACAGAGTAAAGCTCCCTCTACACTGTCCCCATCAAACACTCCCAGGAGTGGGACAGCACGGGGTTAGATACAGAGTAAAGCTCCCTCTATACTGTCCCCCATCAACCACTCCCAGGACAGGTACAGCACGGGGTTAGATACAGAGTAAAGCTCCCTCTACACTGTCCCCATCAAACACTCCCAGGACAGGTACAGCACGGGGTTAGATACAGAGTAAAGCTCCCTCTACACTGTCCCCATCAAACACTCGCAGGACAGGTACAGCACGGGGTTAGATACAGAGTAAAGCTCCCTCTACACTGTCCCCATCAAACACTCCCAGGACAGGTACAGCACGGGATTAGATACAGAGTAAAGCTCCCTCTACACTGTCCCCATCAAATACTCCCAGGACAGGTACGGCACGGGGTTAGATACAGAGTAAAGCTCCCAATGCACTGTCCCCCATCAAACACTCCCAGGACAGGTACAGCACGGGGTTAGATACAGAGTAAAGCTCCCTCTGCACTGTCCCCATCAAACACTCCCAGGACAGGTACAGCACGGGGTTAGGTACAGAGTAAAGCTCCCTCTGCACTGTCCCCATCAAACACTCCCAGGACAGGTACAGCACGGGGTTAGATGCAGAGTAAAGCTCCCTCTACACTGTCCCCATCAAACACTCCCAGGACAAGTACAGCACGGGGTTAGATACAGAGTAAAGCTCCCTCTACACTGTCCCCCATCAAACACTCCCAGGACAGGTACAGCACGGGGTTTGATACAGAGTAAAGCTCCCTCTACACTGTCCCCATCAAACACTCTCAGGACAGGTACAGCACGGAGTTAGATACATAGTAAAGCTCCCTCTACACTGTCCCCATCAAACACTCCCAGGACAGGTACAGCACGGGGTTAGATGCAGAGTAAAGCTCCCTCTACACTGTCCCCATCAAACACTCCCAGGACAGGTACAGCACGGGGTTAGATACGGAGTAAAGCTCCCTCTACACTGTCCCCCATCAAACACTCCCAGGACAGGTACAGCACGGGGTTTGATACAGAGTAAAGCTCCCTCTACACTGTCCCCATCAAACACTCTCAGGACAGGTACAGCACGGAGTTAGATACATAGTAAAGCTCCCTCTACACTGTCCCCATCAAACACTCCCAGGACAGGTACAGCACGGGGTTAGATACAGAGTAAAGCTCCCTCTACACTGTCCCCCATCAAACACTCCCAGGACAGGTACAGCACGGGGTTTGATACAGAGTAAAGCTCCCTCTACACTGTCCCCCATCAAACACTCCCAGGACAGGTACAGCACGGGGTTAGATACAGAGTAAAGCTCCCTCTACACTGTCCCCCATCAAACACTCTCAGGACAGGGACAGCACGGGGTTAGATACATCGTAAAGCTCCCTCCACACTGTCCCCCCCGCATCCACTGCCGGGATTTGTACAGCTCCCGACAAGCAGAGTGAGTGACCTGGCAGCACTGAGAGGTGATCAGATCTGTTTTTGCTCAATGTGTTCTCGCGGACAAAGGCCCGTTATATAATTCCAGGCAGACAATGGGGCTTTTCACAGGAATTCAGGTCACTCTGTGTTTCTGAACCCAGATCCCTGTATACCTGGGGGAAAGTCGCTGACGTATGTTGGAGCCTGCATTCACATCAGTGACAGCTAATAAAACCTCACCCCACCCTCTCCCAGGCCATCTCTCCTGAATGCTACTGTACCACCTTTCACATCCTGCAAGATAGACAGCAAGCAAAATCAGGAGTCAAGTTTACTGACTTTACTAATGTCGACTGACATTAACACTGCAATGCAGTTACTGTGAAAATCCCCCAGTCGCCACACTCTGGCGCCTGTTTAGGTTACACTAACGGGCAATTTAGCACGGCACAATGCACCTATCCAGCACGCCTTTGCACACTAAGGGACAATTAAGCACGGCCAATCCACCTAACCTGCAGATCTTTGGACACTAAGGGACAATTTAGCACGGCCAATCCACCTAACCTGTACATCTTTGGACACTAAGGGACAATTTAGCACGGCCAATCCACCCTAACCTGCACATCTTTGGACACTAAGGGACAATTTAGCACGGCCAATCCACCCTAACCTGCACATCTTTGGACACTAAGGGACAATTTAGCATGGCCAATCCACCCTAACCTGCACATCTTTGGACACTAAGGGGCAATTTAGCATGGCCAATCCACCCTAACCTGCACATCTTTGGAGACTAAGGGACAATTTAGCATGGCCAATCCACCCTAACCTACACATCTTTGGACACTAAGGGGCAATTTAGCATGGCCAATCCACCTAACCTGCACATCTTTGGACACTAAGAGGCAATTTAGCATGGCCAATCCACCTAACCTACACATCTTTGGACACTAAGGGGCAATTTAGCATGGCCAATCTCCCAACCTGCACATCTTTGGACACTAAGAGGCAATTTAGCATGGCCAATCCACCCTAACCTCCACATCTTTGGACACTAAGGGGCAATTTAGCATGGCCAATCCACCTAACCTGCACATCTTTGGACACTAAGAGGCAATTTAGCATGGCCAATCCACCTAACCTACACATCTTTGGACACTAAGGGGCAATTTAGCATGGCCAATCTCCCAACCTGCACATCTTTGGACACTAAGAGGCAATTTAACATGGCCAATCCACCTAACCTACACATCTTTGGACACTAAGGGGCAATTTAGCATGGCCAATCTCCCAACCTACACATCTTTGGACACTCAGGGGCAATTTATCATGGCCAATCCATCGTACCTACACATCTTTCAGACTGTGGGAGGAAACCGGAGCACCCGGAGGAAACAAAGAACAAAGAACAGTACAGCACAGGAAACAGGCCCTTCGGCCCTCCAAGCCTGTGCCGCTCCTTGGTCCAACTAGACCAATCGTTTGTATCCCTCCATTCCCAGGCTGCTCATGTGACTATCCAGGTAAGTCTTAAACGATGTCAGCGTGCCTGCCTCCACCACCCTACTTGGCAGCGCATTCCAGGCCCCCACCACCCTCTGTGTAAAAAACGTCCCTCTGATGTCCGAGTTATACTTCGCCCCTCTCAGCTTGAGCCCGTGACCCCTCGTGATCGTCACCTCCGACCTGGGAAAAAGCTTCTCACTGTTCACCCTATCTATACCCTTCATAATCTTGTACATTTCTATTAGATCTCCCCTCATTCTCCGTCTTTCCAGGGAGAACAACCTCAGTTTACCCAATCTCTCCTCATAGCTAAGACCCTCCATACCAGGCAACATCCTGGTAAACCTTCTCTGCACTCTCTCCAATGCCTCCACGTCCTTCTGGTAGTGCGGCGACCAGAACTGGACGCAGTACTCCAAATGTGGCCTAACCAGCGCGCCTTTGTGTATCTGTGCATGTGCCTGTGTGTAGCCGTGTGTGTGTGTGTGTGTGTGTGCGCCTGTGTGTATCTGTGCATGTGCCTGTGTGTAGCTGTGTGTGTGTGTGTGTGCGCGCCTGTGTGTATCTGTGCATGTGCCTGTGTGTAGCTGTGTGTGTGTGTGTGTGTGTGTGCGCCCCTGTGTGTATCTGTGCATGTGCCTGTGTGTAGCTGTGTGTGTGTGTGTGTGTGTGTGTGTGCGCCTGTGTGTATCTGTGCATGTGCCTGTGTGTAGCTGTGTGTGTGTGTGTGCGCCTGTGTGTATCTGTGCATGTGCCTGTGTGTAGCCGTGTGTGTGTGTGTGTGTGTGTGCTTGCCTGTGTGTATCTGTGCATGTGCCTGTGTGTAGCTGTGTGTGTGTGTGTGCGCCTGTGTGTATCTGTGCATGTGCCTGTGTGTAGCTGTGTGTGTGTGTGTGTGTGTGTGCGCCTGTGTGTATCTGTGCATGTGCCTGTGTGTAGCTGTGTGTGTGTGTGCGCCCCTGTGTGTATCTGTGCATGTGCCTGTGTGTATGTGCGCGCCTGTGTGTATCTGTGCATGTGCCTGTGTGTAGCCGTGTGTGTGTGTGTGTGTGTGTGCGCCTGTGTGTATCTGTGCATGTGCCTGTGTGTAGCTGTGTGTGTGTGTGCGCCTGTGTGTATCTGTGCATGTGCCTGTGTGTAGCTGTGTGTGTGTGTGTGTGCGCCTGTGTGTATCTGTGCATGTGCCTGTGTGTAGCCGTGTGTGTGTGTGTGTGCTTGCCTGTGTGTATCTGTGCATGTGCCTGTGTGTAGCTGTGTGTGTGTGTGTGCGCCTGTGTGTATCTGTGCATGTGCCTGTGTGTAGCTGTGTGTGTGTGTGTGTGCGCCTGTGTGTATCTGTGCATGTGCCTGTGTGTAGCTGTGTGTGTGTGTGTGCGCGCCTGTGTGTATCTGTGCATGTGCCTGTGTGTAGCTGTGTGTGTGTGTGCGCGCCTGTGTGTATTTGTGTGCGTGCCTGTGTGTATCCATGTGTGCGCCTGTGTGTATTTGTGTGTGTGTGTGTGCCTATGCGTATCTGTGCATGTGCCTGTGTGTATCTGTGTGTGTGTGTGTGTGCGCCTGTGTGTATTTGTGTGCATGCCTGTGTACTTGTGCCTCTGTGTATCTGTGGTGTGTGTGTGTGTGTGTGTGCTTGCCTGTGTGTATCTGTGCATGTGCCTGTGTGTAGCTGTGTGTGTGTGTGTGTGTGTGTGTGTGCGCCTGTGTGTATCTGTGCATGTGCCTGTGTGTAGCTGTGTGTGTGTGTGTGCGCCTGTGTGTATCTGTGCATGTGCCTGTGTGTAGCTGTGTGTGTGTGTGTGTGTGTGCGCCTGTGTGTATCTGTGCATGTGCCTGTGTGTAGCTGTGTGTGTGTGTGTGTGTGTGTGCGCCTGTGTGAATCTGTGCATGTGCCTGTGTGTAGCTGTGTGTGTGTGTGCGCCTGTGTGTATCTGTGCATGTGCCTGTGTGTAGCTGTGTGTGTGTGTGTGTGTGTGTGCGCCTGTGTGTATCTGTGCATGTGCCTGTGTGTAGCTGTGTGTGTGTGTGTGCGCCTGTGTGTATCTGTGCATGTGCCTGTGTGTAGCTGTGTGTGTGTGTGTGTGTGTGCGCCTGTGTGTATTTGTGTGCGTGCCTGTATGTATCTATGTGTGCGCCTGTGTGTATTTGTGTGTGTGTGTGTGCCTATGCGTATCTGTGCATGTGCCTGTGTGTATCTGTGTGTGTGTGTGTGCGCGCCTGTGTGTATTTGTGTGCGTGCCTGTGTGTATCTATGTGTGCGCCTGTGTGTATTTGTGTGTGTGTGTGTGCCTATGCGTATCTGTGCATGTGCCTGTGTGTATCTGTGTGTGTGTGTGTGCGCGCCTGTGTGTAT
>NW_027593132.1:35000-38000 GCF_964213995.1 Mustelus asterias
CGATCGCGACCCTCCTTAACCCTCTCTCTGCTCCAGTTAATATTTCATACCCTCGATCACGACCCTCCTTAACCCTCTCTCTGCTCCAGTTAATATTTCATACCCTCGATCACGACCCTCCTTAACCCTCTCTCTGCTCCAGTTAATATTTTATATCCTCGAACGCGATCCCCCTTAACCCTCTCTCTGTCCCCAGTTAATATTTTATATCCTCGATCGCGACCCTCCTTAACCCTCTCTCTGTCCCAGTTAATATTTTATATCCTCGATCGGGACCCTCCTTAACCCTCTCTCTGCTCCAGTTAATATTTTATATCCTCGATCGCGACCCTCCTTAACCCTCTCTCTGTCCCAGTTAATATTTTATATCCTCGATCGGGACCCTCCTTAACCCTCTCTCTGTCCCCAGTTAATATTTAATACCCTCGATCGCGACCCTCCTTAACCCTCTCTCTGTCCCCAGTTAATATTTTATATCCTCGATCGCGACCCTCCTTAACCCTCTCTCTGTCCCAGTTAATATTTCATACCCTCGATCGCGACCCTCCTTAACCCTCTCTCTGTCCCAGTTAATATTTCATACCCTCGATCGCGACCCTCCTTAACCCTCTCTCTGTCCCCAGTTAATATTTAATACCCTCGATCGGGACCCTCCTTAACCCTCTCTCTGCTCCAGTTAATATTTAATACCCTCGATCGCGACCCTCCTTAACCCTCTCTCTGTCCCAGTTAATATTTCATACCCTCGATCGCGACCCTCCTTAACCCTCTCTCTGTCCCCAGTTAATATTTAATACCCTCGATCGCGACCCTCCTTAACCCTCTCTCTGCTCCAGTTAATATTTAATACCCTCGATCGCGACCCTCCTTAACCCTCTCTCTGCTCCAGTTAATATTTCATACCCTCGATCGGGACCCTCCTTAACCCTCTCTCTGTCCCCAGTTAATATTTAATACCCTCAATCGCGACCCTCCTTAACCCTCTCTCTGCTCCAGTTAATATTTCATACCCTCGATCGCGACCCTCCTTAACCCTCTCTCTGTCCCCAGTTAATATTTAATACCCTCGATCGGGACCCTCCTTAACCCTCTCTTTGTCCCCAGTTAATATTTTATATCCTCGATCGTGACCCTCCTTAACCCTCTCTCTGTGCCCAGTTAATATTTTATACCCTCGATCGGGACCCTCCTTAACCCTCTCTCTGTCCCCAGTTAATATTTAATACCCTCGATCGCGACCCTCCTTAACCCTCTCTCTGTCCCAGTTAATATTTCATACCCTCGATCGCGACCCTCCTTAACCCTCTCTCTGCTCCAGTTAATATTTTATACCCTCGATCGCGACCCTCCTTAACCCTCTCTCTGTCCCAGTTAATATTTCATACCCTCGATCACGACCCTCCTTAACCCTCTCTCTGCTCCAGTTAATATTTAATACCCTCGATCGCGACCCTCCTTAACCCTCTCTCTGCTCCAGTTAATATTTAATACCCTCGATCGCGACCCTCCTTAACCCTCTCTCTGCTCCAGTTAATATTTAATACCCTCGATCGCGACCCTCCTTAACCCTCTCTCTGCTCCAGTTAATATTTCATACCCTCGATCGCGACCCTCCTTAACCCTCTCTCTGCTCCAGTTAATATTTCATACCCTCGATCGGGACCCTCCTTAACCCTCTCTCTGTCCCAGTTAATATTTAATACCCTCGATCGCGACCCTCCTTAACCCTCTCTCTGTCCCCAGTTAATATTTAATACCCTCGATCGGGACCCTCCTTAACCCTCTCTCTGCTCCAGTTAATATTTCATACCCTCGATCGCGACCCTCCTTAACCCTCTCTCTGCTCCAGTTAATATTTCATACCCTCGATCGCGACCCTCCTTAACCCTCTCTCTGCTCCAGTTAATATTTCATACCCTCGATCGCGACCCTCCTTAACCCTCTCTCTGTCCCAGTTAATATTTAATACCCTCGATCGCGACCCTCCTTAACCCTCTCTCTGTCCCCAGTTAATATTTTATATCCTCGATCGGGACCCTCCTTAACCCTCTCTCTGTCCCCAGTTAATATTTAATACCCTCGATCGGGACCCTCCTTAACCCTCTCTCTGTCCCCAGTTAATATTTAATACCCTCGATCGCGACCCTCCTTAACCCTCTCTCTGTCCCAGTTAATATTTCATACCCTCGATCGCGACCCTCCTTAACCCTTTCTCTGTCCCAGTTAATATTTCATACCCTCGATCGCGACCCTCCTTAACCCTCTCTCTGTCCCCAGTTAATATTTTATATCCTCGATCGGGACCCTCCTTAACCCTCTCTCTGTCCCAGTTAATATTTAATACCCTCGATCACGACCCTCCTTAACCCTCTCTCTGTCCCAGTTAATATTTCATACCCTCGAACGCGACCCTCCTTAACCCTCTCTCTGCTCCAGTTAATATTTAATACCCTCGAACGCGAGCCCCCTTAACCCTCTCTCTGCTCCAGTTAATATTTAATACCCTCGATCACGACCCTCCTTAACCCTCTCTCTGTCCCCAGTTAATATTTAATACCCTCGAACGCGACCCTCCTTAACCCTCTCTCTGCTCCAGTTAATATTTAATACCCTCGATTGCGACCCTCCTTAACCCTCTCTCTGCTCCAGTTAATATTTAATACCCTCGAACGCGACCCTCCTTAACCCTCTCTCTGTCCCAGTTAATATTTAATACCCTCGATCGCGACCCTCCTTAACCCTCTCTCTGTCCCCAGTTAATATTTAATACCGTCGAACGCGATCCCCCTTAACCCTCTCTCTGTGCCCAGTTAATATTTAATACCCTCGAACGCAATCCCCCTTAACCCTCTCTCTGTCCCAGTTAATATTTTATATCCTCGATCGCGACCCTCCTTAACCCTCTCTCTGTCCCAGTTAATATTTTATATCCTCGATCGCGACCCTCCTTAACCCACTTTCAGTAAGTTTGCGGACGACACAAAACTGGCAGGACTTGCA
>NW_027593133.1:0-35000 GCF_964213995.1 Mustelus asterias
CAACCCCCCCAAAACCAGCGGCACTCGCAACCCCCCCAAAACCAGCGGCACTCGCAACCCCCCCAAAACCAGCGGCACTCGCAACCCCCCCAAAACCAGCGGCACTCGCAACCCCCCCAAAACCAGCGGCACTCGCAACCCCCCCAAAACCAGCGGCACTCGCAACCCCCCCAAAACCAGCGGCACTCGCAACCCCCCCAAAACCCGCGGCACTCGCAACCCCCCCCAAAACCCGCGGCACTCGCAACCCCCCCAAAACCCGCGGCACTCGCAACCCCTCCAAAACCAGCGGCACTCGCAACCCCCCCAAAACCCGCGGCACTCGCAACCCCCCCAAAACCCGCGGCACTCACAACCCCCCCAAAACCAGCAGCACTCGCAACCCCCCCCAAAACCAGCGGCACTCGCATCCCCCCCCAAAACCAGCGGCACTTGCAACCCCCCCCAAAACCAGCGGCACTTGCAACCCCCCCAAAACCAGCGGCACTCGCAACCCCCCCAAAACCAGCGGCACTCGCAACCCCCCCAAAACCAGCGGCACTCGCAACCCCCCCAAAACCAGCGGCACTCGCAACCCCCCCAAAACCCGCGGCACTCGCAACCCCCCCAAAACCCGCGGCACTCGCAACCCCCCCAAAACCCGCGGCACTCGCAACCCCCCCCAAAACCAGCGGCACTCGCAACCCCCCCAAAACCAGCGGCACTCGCAACCCCCCCAAAACCAGCGGCACTCGCAACCCCCCAAAACCAGCGGCACTCGCAACCCCCCTTCTCACCAACATCTACAGGTGCACCATCGGAAGCGAACCAGGAGCTTGGAGTGGCTCCTGCTCTGACCCAGGATCATACAATCCCGACAGTGCAGAAGGAGGCCATTCAGGCCATTGAGTCTGTGCCATCCACAATCCCACCCAGACCCTGTTACCCTCCATATTTACCCTGCTAATCCCTCTGGCCTACGCATCCCGGGACACGAGGGGTCCATTTACCATTGCCAATCCACCGAACCCACACATCTTTGGACTGTAATAGACCGCAAGGAACTACAAAAGGTCGTGAATGTAGCCCAGTCCATCACGCAAACCAGCCTCCCATCCACTGACTCTGTCTACGCTTCCCGCTGCCTCGGGGAAAAGCAGCCAGCATAATTAAGGATCCCACGCACCCCGGACACACTCCCTTCCACCTTCTGCCATCGGGAAAAAGGTACAAAAGTCTGAGGTCACGTACCAACCGACTCAAGAACAGCTTCTTCCCTGCTGCTGTCAGACTTTTGAATGGACTTACCTCGCATTAAGTTGATCTTTCTCTACACCCTAGCTGTGACTGTAACACACATTCTGCACCCCTCTCCTTTCCCTTCTCTATGTAGGGTATGCTTTGTCTGTAACAGCTCACAAGAAACTGGCACAGTGGGTTAGCACTGCGCCTCACAGCGCCAAGGACTCGGGTTCCATTCCGGCCTTGGGTCACTGTCTGTGTGGAGTCTGCACGTTCTCCCCGTGTCTGCGTGGGCTTCCTCCGGGTGCTCAGGTTTCCTCACACAGTCCGAAAGACGTGCTGGTTAGGTGGATTGGTGTGGAGGTGCCGGCATTGGACTGGGGTAAACACAGTAAGAAGTCTCACAAGAAGGTGGATTGGGCCATGTTAAATTGCCCCCTTAGTGTCCAAAGATGTGCGGGTTAGGTGGATTGGCCATGCTAAATTATCCCTTTGTGTCCCAAAGATGTGCGGGTTAGGTGGATTGGCCATGCTAAATTGCCCCTTTTGTGTCCAAAGATGTGCGGGTTAGGTGGATTGGCCATGCTAAATTGCCCCTTTGTGTCAAAGATGTGCGGGTTAGGTGGATTGGCCATGCCTAAATTGCCCCTTTGTGTCCAAAGATGTGCGGGTTAGGTGGATTGGCCATGCTAAATTGCCCCTTAGTGTCCAAAGATGTGCGGGTTAGGTGGATTGGTCATGCTAAATTGCCCCTTAGTGTCAAAAGATGTGCGGATTAGGTGGATTGGCCATGCTAAATTGCCCCTTAGTGTCCAAAGATGTGCGGGTTAGGGGGATTGGCCATGCTAAAATCTCCCGAGTATCGGAGGGATTAGCAGGGTAAATTTGTGGGCTTACGGAATAGGGCCTGGGTGGGATGGTGGTTGGTACAGACTCGATGGGCCGAACGGCCTCCTTCTGCACTGTCGGGACTCGAGTGTTAATGTAAACCTACTTGTGACACGAATAAATAAACTTTAAACTTTGTACTTTTCATTGTATCCCAGGAGACGTGAGAATAGTACGTCAATCCAATTCATTCAGAGGACATTAAACCACCCCCACGCACTGCCCTCTCGCCCTCCACCCCTGTCCACTCACCCCCTTCAGCGTCTGAACCCACCACCCCCGCCATTGCGAGCTCGCGCCATACCTGGTGCAGTTTCAGGGACATCCGGACCCCCGTGCCACCACCTTCTGCAGCAGCTCCATGTCGAGAAAGACCCACTCATCGCGGGGGCAGGTGATGCGGAAGTCCCCTTTGAACAGGGCTGTAACCCGTACAGGAACGGCTCCAGGCTGCTGCGCGGGAGAGAGGGAGGGAGGGGAAAGGGGGGGAGAGAGAGAAGGGGACAGGATATTAGTGTCAAAACTCCCGGCAGACCCGACAGCATTCCCACAGATAAATCACTGACATTGTGCTGGAATTCTCACTCGGAAACAGGAAGCACCTCCTCGAGTTACTGACCCTCGCCCTATCCCGATCGGATCCGAATTCCCTCCAAGTCCCATTCATTCTTCATCGCCCCTCCGCCAGGCCCGCACCCCCTCCCTATCTCTGTAACCTCCTCCAGGCCCGACACCCCCTCCCTATCTCTGTAACCTCCTCCAGCCCCGACACCCCTCCCTATCCTGTAACCTCCTCCAGCCCCGACACCCCCTCCCTATCTCTGTAACCTCCTCCAGCCCAGAGACCCCCTCCCTATCGCTGTAACCTCCTCCAGCCCTGACAACCCTCCCTATCCCTGTAACCTCCTCCAGCCCTGACAACCCTCCCTATCTCCGTAACCTCCTCCAGCCCTGACAACCCTCCCTATCCCTGTAACCTCCTCCAGCCCTGACAACCCTCCCTATCCCTGTAACCTCCTCCAGCCCCGACACCCCTCCCTATCCCTGTAACCGCCTCCAGCCCCTACACCCCTCCCTATCTCTGTAACCTCCTCCCAGCCCCGACACCCCCTCCCTATCTCTGTTACCTCCTCCAGCCCCGACACCCCTCCCTATCCCTGTAACCTCCTCCAGCCCCGACACCCCTCCCTATCCCTGTAACCTCCTCCAGCCCTGACAACCCTCCCTATCCCTGTAACCTCCTCCAGCCCCAACATCCCCTTCCTATGTCTGTAACCTCCTCCAGCCCCTACAACCCTCCCTATCTCTATAACCTCCTCCAGCCCCTACACCCCTCCCTATCTCTGTAACCTCCTCCACCCCTACACCCCTCCCTATCTCTGTAATCTCCTCCAGCCCCTACACCCCTCCCTATCTCCATTACCTACACCCTTCCCTTGCTCTAACCTCCTCCAGCCCCGACAGCCCTCCCTTTCCCTGTAACCTCCTCCAGCCCCTACACCCCTCAACATCTCTATAACCCTCTCCAGCCTCAACACCCCTCCCCATCTCTGTAACCTCCTCCAGCCCGTACACCCCTCCCTATCTCTGTAACCTCCTCCAGGCCCTACACCCCTCCCTATCTCTGTAACCTCCTCCAGCCTCTACACCCCTCCCTATCTCTGTAACCTCCTCCAGCCTCTACACCCCTCCCTATCTCTGTAACCTCCTCCAGCCTCTACACCCCTCCCTATCTCTGTAACCTCCTCCAGCCTCTACACCCCGCCCTTTCTCTGTAACCTCTTCTAGCCCCTCCAACCCTCCCTATCTCTGTAACCTCCTCCAGCCTCTACACAACCCTCCCTATCTCTGTAATCCCCTCCAGCCCCTACACCCCCTCCCTATCTCTGTAACCTCCTCCAGCCCCTACACCCCCTCCCTATCTCTGTAACCTCCTCCAGCCCCTACACCCCCTCCCTATCTCTGTAACCTCCTCCACCCCGACACCCCTTTCCAACCCCTAAACCCCTCCCCATCTCTGTAACCTCCTCCAGCCCTACGCCTCTCCCCATCTCTGTAAAATCCTCCAGCCCAGACATTCCTCCCTGTCTCTGTAACCTGCAACTTTAACCTGGTGTTGTGAGACTTCTTACTCTGTAACCTCCTCCAGCCCCCACAATCCTCAGTCTCTGTAACCTCCTTCAGCCCCTACACCCCTCCCTATCTCTGTAACCTCCTCCAGCCCCTACAACTCTCCCTATCTCTGTAACCTCCTCCAGCCCCTCCAACCCTTCCTATCTCTGTAACCCCCTCCAGCCCTACACCCCCTCCCTATCTCTGTAATCCCCTCCAGCCCCTACAAGATCTCTGCGCTCCTCCAATTCCAGCCTCTTGAGCATCCCCCGATTCCCATCGCTCCGCCATTGGCGGCCGTGCCTTCAGCTGCTTGGGTTGGTGGGGCTGGAATTCCCTCCCTTCACCTCTTCTCCTCCTTGTTGCTTGAAGCCGACCCCTGGGTTTTCCCCCTGACGGTGTAATGTTTCGTTAGGCTGGTTGCTCGTGGCTGAGCTCTGGAGCAGAGTTGACATTGCGCTGAAGGTGCAAAGTCAATCTCTGCAACCTGAGCTCGCCACAGGGACTGTACAGCCCGGAAAGCTCGCCGAGTGCGGCAGTAAGACCAGTGGCAGCTGTCCGCAGCGGACACTCTGCGGCAGAGAGGACGTGCAACCTCAGCCTGCACTCATCCCACTGAAACAGGGCCCCATGTCCCTTTGAACGTGACCCAGGTTTGAACATGACCAACTTGCTGCAAATGTATCACAGATCACAGAATCCCCACAGTTCAGAAGGCGGCCATTCAGCCCATCGAGCCTGCACCGAGCACAGTCCCACCCTGCCCTATCCTATAACAGCACTCTGCTAATCCCCCTGACACTAAGGGGCAATTTAGCATGGCCAATCCACCTAACCTGCACATCTTTGGACACCAAGGGCAATTTAGCATGGCCAATCCACCCAACCTGCACATCTTTGGACACTAAGGGGCAATTTAGCATGGCCAATCCACCTAACCCTCACATTTTTGGACACTAAGGGGCAATTTAGCATGGCCAATCCACCTAACCTGCACATCTTTGGACACTAAGGGACAATTTAGCATGGCCAATCCACCTAACCTGCACATCTTTGGACACTAAGGGCAATTTAGCATGGCCAATCCACCTAACCTGGCACATCTTTGGACACTAAGGGACAATTTAGCATGGCCAATCCACCTAACCTGCACATCTTTGGACACTAAGGGGCAATTTAGCATGGCCAATCCACCTAACCTGCACATCTTTGGACACTAAGGGGCAATTTAGCATGGCCAATCCACCTAACCTGCACATCTTTGGACATTAAGGGCAATTTAGCATGGCCAATCCACCAACCTGCACATCTTTGGACACTAAGGGGCAATTTAGCATGGCCAATCCACCTAACCTACACATCTTTGGACACTAAGGGACAATTTAGCATGGCCAATCCACCTAACCCGCACATCTTTGGACATTAAGGGGCAATTTAGCATGGCCAATCCCCCTAACCCGCACATCTTTGGACACTAAGGGGCAATTTAGGACTGAGTTGAGGAGGAAACTTCTTCACATAAAGGGTTGTGAATCTGTGGAATTCCCTGCCCAGTTGAGGCTACCTCATTGAATGTTTTTAAGGCAAGGATAGATAGATTTTTGAACAGTAAAGGAATTAAGGGTTATGGTGAGCGGGCGGGTAAGTGGAGCCGAGTCCACCGAAAAGATCAGCCATGATCTTATTGAATGGCGGAGCAGGCTCGAGGGGCCGGATGGCCTACTCCTGCTCCTAGTTCTTATGTTCTTAATTTAGCATGGCCAATCCTTCTAACCTGCACATCTTTGGACTGTGGGAGGAAACCCACGCAGACACGGGGAGAACGTGCAGACTCCACACAGACAGTGACCCGAGCCGGGAACTGAACCCGGTTCCCTGGCGCTAAACACTGTGCCACCGTGCTGCCCACATCGATCGCACAACTGGCCTGGGCAGAGCGAAGGCCAGTCGAAGTGACTGACCTGCAGACGGTGGCCAGGCAGGTCTGACGAGACCCGCCTCAAAAGCTTCACACCCCCAGCAACGCCCCCCCACCCCCCTCAAATCCCAGCTCCGCGGAAACAATCACTGCCACCCCCTTCACTTCAGGCCACGTCCCAGCTCTCGTGCCCCCCCCCCTCCCCCCCCACTTCCCGCCCACTCCTTTGGCAGTGTGTGTGTGTCCGGTGAGGCCGTACAGAGGCACGGCACTCCTCTCGCTCCCTTACCTCGCTGACATGCTGTGTGAGGCCGTCCCCAGCGCTCGCCGGCCCAGGATACAGAGTCCGAAACACAGGTCACCAGGTGAGAGTTCCTGTCGCTCTCCACAGACTGCAGGGAGGGTGAAAGGGGAGGTGAGGGTGAAGAGGGGTGAATGGGGGGAGCGAGGGTGGGCAGAGAGAGGGATGGTTACATTAGCCACCGATTCAGACCAGAAATCCAGCAATGCATTTAGACCTGTAGCTCCTAAACTGGCGACAAGCAATCAGCGCGACCACAGATTGGAAATTGCCACGACTGGATTAACACGGTGGCACCGTGGGTTAGCACTGCTGCCTCACAGCGCCAGGGTCCCGGGTTCGATTCCCGGCTCGGGTCACTGCCTGTGTGAGTCTGCACGTTCTCCCCCCCCCCCGTGTCTGCGTGGGTTTCCTCCGGGTGCTCCGGTTTCCTCCCACAGTCTGAAAGACGTGCTGGTTAGGGTGCATTGGCCGTGCTAAATTGCCCATTATTGCGCAAAGATCATAGAATCCCTGCAGTGCAGAAGGAGGCCAATACAGCCCATCGAGTCTGCAGTGACCACAATCCCACCCAGGCCCTATCCCCGTCACCCCATATATTTACCCTAACTAGTCCCCCTCATACTAAGGGGCAATTTAGCATGACCAATCCATCTAACCTACACATCTTTGGACACCAAGGGGCAATTTAGCATGGCCAATCCATCCAACCTGCACATCTTTGGACACCAAGGGGCAATTTAGCATGGCCAATCCACCTAACCTGCACATCTTTGGACATTAAGGGCAATTTAGCATGGCCAATCCACCTAACCTGCACATCTTTGGACACCAAGGGGCAATTTAGCATGGCCAATCCATCCAACCTGCACATCTTTGGACACTAAGGGGCAATTTAGCATGGCCAATCCACCTAACCTACACATCTTTGGACACTAAGGGGCAATTTAGCATGGCCAATCCACCTAACCTGCACATCTTTGGACATTAAGGGCAATTTAGCATTGCTAATCCCCCTAACCCGCACATCTTTGGACACTAAGGAGCAATTTAGCATGGCCAATCCACCTAACCCGCACATCTTTGGACACTAAGGGGCAATTTGGCATGGCCAATCCACCTAACCCGCACATCTTTGGACTGTGGGAGGAAACCAGAGCACTCGGAGGAAACCCACGCAGACATGGGGAGAACGTCCACACAGACAGTGACCCGAGCCGGGAATCGAACCCGGGTCCCTGGCGCTGTGAGGCAGCAATGCTAATCACTGTGCCACCGTGCCCACTTGTAACATTAACTCTGCTCCTCTCTCCACAGATGCTGTTGGACCAGAGTTTTCCCCATCATTTTCTGCTTTTATTTCAGATTTCCAGCATCCGCAGTATTTTTTTAAAATATAAACTCTGCCCAAGACCGCAAGGAACTACAAAAGGACGTGAATGTAGCCCAATCCATCACGCAAACCAGCCTCCCATCCATTGACTCTGTCTACACTTCCCGCTGCCTCGGGGAAAAGCAGCCAGCATAATTAAAGACCCCACGCACCCCCGGACATTCTCTCTTCCACCTTCTTCCGTCGGGAAAAAGATACAAAAGTCTGAGGTCACGCACCGACCGACTCAAGAACAGCTTCTTCCCTGCTGTCAGACTTTTGAATGGACCTACCTCACATTAAGCTGATCTTTCTCTACACCCTAGCTGTGACTGTAACACTACATTCTGCACCCTCTCCTTTCCTTCTCTATGAACAGTATGCTTGGTCTGTATAGCGCGCAAGGAACAATACTTTTCACTGTATCCCAATACATGTGACAATAATAAATCTAATTAAAAACGTGAGGGTTCGATGGAGTTGAGACACACGGTCGAAACGGAATGGCGGAGGGGATGGGCTGAATGGCCTCTGCCCGCTTTCTGACGCAGCACAGATGCCATTCGGCCCGTCGTATCCGCCCTGGCACCCACCTTCTCCCGCCGGCTGGCGCAGTACTGGATCCAGTCCAGGTAGATGATGCAGAAGGAGGCCAGGGAAATGCCCTGCATGCGGTGGTCGTAGTCTTCGTCGATGTTGTGGTTGAAGGTGGGGTCGCTGTCGGCGTAGGTGGGGCTGGCGCACGGTCGCAGCACCTCCTGGATTGCTTCATTGTTCACCCAATCCTCCAGCTTCGGAGAGCGGATCACATAGTAGATAATACTCTGGGAGAGAGAGAGAGAGAGACAGAGAGGGAGGGAGGGAGACAGAGAGGGAGGGAGACAGGGAGGGAGGGAGGGAGGGAGGGAGTGTGGGAGGGAGACAGAGAGGGAGGGAGGGAGGGTGACAGAGAGGGAGGGAGGGAGGGTGACAGAGAGGGAGGGAGGGAGGGTGACAGAGAGGGAGGGAGGGAGGGTGACAGAGAGGGAGGGAGGGAGGGTGACAGAGAGGGAGGGAGGGAGGGTGACAGAGAGGGAGGGAGGGAGGGTGACAGAGAGGGAGGGAGGGAGGGTGACAGAGAGGGAGGGAGGGAGGGTGACAGAGAGGGAGGGAGGGAGGGTGACAGAGAGGGAGGAGGGAGGGTGACAGAGAGGGAGGGAGGGAGGGTGACAGAGAGGGAGGGAGGGAGGGTGACAGAGAGGGAGGGAGGGAGGGTGACAGAGAGGGAGGGAGGGAGGGTGACAGAGAGGGAGGGAGGGAGGGTGACAGAGAGGGAGGGAGGGAGGGTGACAGAGAGGGAGGGAGGGAGGGTGACAGAGAGGGAGGGAGGGAGGGTGACAGAGAGGGAGGGAGGGAGGGTGACAGAGAGGGAGGGAGGGAGGGTGACAGAGAGGGAGGGAGGGAGGGTGACAGAGAGAGGGGGAGGGAGACAGAGAGAGGGGGAGGGTGACAGAGAGAGGGGGAGGGAGACAGAGAGAGGGGGAGGGAGACAGAGAGAGGGGGAGGGTGACAGAGAGAGGGGGAGGGTGACAGAGAGAGGGGGAGGGAGACAGAGAGAGGGGGAGGGAGACAGAGAGAGGGGGAGGGTGACAGAGAGAGGGGGAGGGTGACAGAGAGAGGGGGAGGGTGACAGAGAGAGGGGGAGGGTGACAGAGAGAGGGGGAGGGTGACAGAGAGAGGGGGAGGGAGACAGAGAGAGGGGGAGGGAGACAGAGAGAGGGGGAGGGAGACAGAGAGAGGGGGAGGGAGACAGAGAGAGGGGGAGGGAGACAGAGAGAGGGGGAGGGAGACAGAGAGAGGGGGAGGGAGACAGAGAGAGGGGGAGGGAGACAGAGAGAGGGGGAGGGAGACAGAGAGAGGGGGAGGGAGACAGAGAGAGGGGGAGGGAGACAGAGAGAGGGGGAGGGAGACAGAGAGAGGGGGAGGGAGACAGAGAGAGGGGGAGGGAGACAGAGAGAGGGGGAGGGAGACAGAGAGAGGGGGAGGGAGACAGAGAGAGGGGGAGGGAGACAGAGAGAGGGGGAGGGAGACAGAGAGAGGGGGAGGGAGACAGAGAGAGGGGGAGGGAGACAGAGAGAGGGGGAGGGAGACAGAGAGAGGGGGAGGGAGACAGAGAGAGGGGGAGGGAGACAGAGAGAGGGGGAGGGAGACAGAGAGAGGGGGAGGGAGACAGAGAGAGGGGGAGGGAGACAGAGAGAGGGGGAGGGAGACAGAGAGAGGGGGAGGGAGACAGAGAGAGGGGGAGGGAGACAGAGAGAGGGGGAGGGAGACAGAGAGAGGTGGAGGGAGACAGAGAGAGGGGGAGGGAGACAGAGAGAGGGGGAGGGAGACAGAGAGAGGGGGAGGGAGACAGAGAGAGGGGGAGGGAGACAGAGAGAGGGGGAGGGAGACAGAGAGAGGGGGAGGGAGACAGAGAGAGGGGGAGGGAGACAGAGAGAGGGGGAGGGAGACAGAGAGAGGGGGAGGGAGACAGAGAGAGGGGGAGGGAGACAGAGAGAGGGGGAGGGAGACAGAGAGAGGGGGAGGGAGACAGAGAGAGGGGGAGGGAGACAGAGAGAGGGGGAGGGAGACAGAGAGAGGGGGAGGGAGACAGAGAGAGGGGGAGGGAGACAGAGAGAGGGGGAGGGAGACAGAGAGAGGGGGAGGGAGACAGAGAGAGGGGGAGGGAGACAGAGAGAGGGGGAGGGAGACAGAGAGAGGGGGAGGGAGACAGAGAGAGGGGGAGGGAGACAGAGAGAGGGGGAGGGAGACAGAGAGAGGGGGAGGGAGACAGGGAGAGGGGGAGGGAGACAGAGAGAGGGGGAGGGAGACAGAGAGAGGGGGAGGGAGACAGAGAGAGGGGGGAGGGAGACAGAGAGAGGGGGAGGGAGACAGAGAGAGGGGGAGGGAGACAGAGAGAGGGGGAGGGAGACAGAGAGAGGGAGAGAGAGAGAGAGGGAGAGTGGTCACAACCTATGCCAATATTACTGCCACCTCAAACTTGCCCTTCGGCTCCGAGACGCATGTTTGTGGGTCCGCGTCCCACCCCCAGACACCTCAGTACGTAATCCAGGCTTACATCCCCTCCCGGTGTCAGTGCTGGGGGAGTGCTGGATAAAAGCAGATTACTGCGGACGCTGGAATCTGAAACCAAAAGGGAAAACGCTGGAAAACCTCAGCAGGTCTGGCAGCATCTGTAAGGAGAGACGTTTCGAGTCCCGATGACCCCTTGGTCAAAGCGCTGGTCTATTGCCGGAAACAGCGACAGAACGGTCAAGGAAGGGAAGTGTCCGAGATGGACCAGGTGAAGGCGATGGAAGGGTGAAAACTGGAAGCCAAGTTGATGAATTTTTCGAGGTCTGGACGAGAGAATGAAGCAGCACTAAAATAGTCATCGATGCACTGGTTAAAGGAGCTGCGGGAGGGGATCCGGATAGGCCTGGAACAAGGAATGTTCCACATATCCCATAAAAGGACAAGCGTAGCGAGGACCCACGCAGGTATCCATTGCTACTCCTTTGATTCGGAGCAAGTGCTGCACTGTCAGACAAGCCATCCGTAAGAGACGGCAAAATCCCAGCCCATCGGACAATCGTGGAAAAGATTCCACGGCCACGACTGAAAACAAAAGTGGGAACAGAGTTCTTCCCGTTGTCCGGAGACCAACCTCTATCCCTGGGATAACAATGATCTGATCGTGTATGCAGTAGTGTTCGATGTCACCCTCTGTGTGGTGTCTGTTGTGCTTCCGACAAGTGACTGTCCATCAAAAGGGACTTAACTGGCTGTAAACTGCATCGAGACGTCCTGAGGTTGTGTAATGCATGACATTAATTCAACTCTTTTACCCCGTGCTGTACCTGTCCTGGGAGTGTTTGATGGGGGACAGTGTAGAGGGAGCTTTACTCTGTATCTAACCCCGTGCTGTACCTGTCCTGGGAGTGTTTGATGGGGACAGTGTAGAGGGAGCTTTACTCTGTATCTAATCCCATGCTGTTCCCGTCCCGGGAGTGTTTGATGGGGGACAGTGTAGAGGGAGCTTTACTCTGTATCTAACCCCGTGCTGTACCTGTCCTGGGAGTGTTTGATGGGGGACCGTGTAGAGGGAGCTTTACTCTGTATCTAACCCCGTGTTGTACCTGTCCTGGGAGTGTTTGATGGGGGACAGTGTAGAGGAAGCTTTACTCTGTATCTAACCCCGTGCTGTCCCTGTCCTGGGAGTGTTTGATGGGGGACAGTGTAGAGGGAGCTTTACTCTGTATCTAACCCCGTGCTGTCCCTGTCCTGGGAGTGTTTGATGGGGGACAGTGTAGAGGGAGCTTTACTCTGTATCTAACCCCGTGCTGTAACTGTCCTGGGAGTGTTTGATGGGGACAGTGTAGAGGGAGCTTTACTCTGTATCTAACCCCGTGCTGTACCTGTCCTGGGAGTGTTTGATGGGGGACCGTGTAGAGGGAGCTTTACTCTGTATCTAACCCCGTGTTGTACCTGTCCTGGGAGTGTTTGATGGGGGACAGTGTAGAGGAAGCTTTACTCTGTATCTAACCCCGTGCTGTCCCTGTCCTGGGAGTGTTTGATGGGGGACAGTGTAGAGGGAGCTTTACTCTGTATCTAACCCCGTGCTGTAACTGTCCTGGGAGTGTTTGATGGGGACAGTGTAGAGGGAGCTTTACTCTGTATCTAACCCTGTGCTGTACCTGTCCTGGGAGTGTTTGATGGGGACAGTGTAGAGGGAGCTTTACTCTGTATCTAACCCCGTGCTGTACCTGTCCTGGGAGTGTTTGATGGGGGACAGTGTAGAGGGAGCTTTACTCTGTATCTAACCCCGTGCTGTACCTGTCCTGGGAGTGTTTGATGGGGGACAGTGTAGAGGGAGCTTTACTCTGTATCTAACCCCGTGCTGTACCTGTCCTGGGAGTGTTTGATGGGGACAGTGTAGAGGGAGCTTTACTCTGTATCTAACCCCGTGCTGTACCTGTCCTGGGAGTGTTTGATGGGGACAGTGTAGAGGGAGCTTTACTCTGTATCTAACCCCGTGCTGTACCTGTCCTGGGAGTGTTTGATGGGGGACAGTGTAGAGGGAGTTTTACTCTGCAATTGTGTTCGTTTCCCTCCAATGCCTCACCTCTTCCCCCTCGTAAGCCTGTGACGCCCTACGAGCCTCGGATCCTCTGCTCACTCCACCACTGGCCGGCTTGAGGCTGATATTCAGGAACACCATCGCTGAACCTCACTGCCTCTGTCCTTCTTCAGACACTCCTCAAAATAAAAACCTACGCCTGCCCCATTGAAACTTCCAGAATACTGAGAGGCCCTGGATAGAGTGGACGTGGGGAAGATGTTCCCATTAGTCGGAGAGACTGGGATCCGAGGACTCGGCCTCAGAGCAAAGGGGCGGACCCTTTAGAACCGAGATGAGGAGGAATTTCTTCAGCCAGAGGGTGGGTGAATCTGTGGAATTCATCCTCACAGAGGAGGCCGGGCCATTGAGTGTGTTTAAGACAGAGATAGATAGATTCTTGATCGGTAAGGGGATCAAAGGTTACAGGGAAAAGGGCGGGAGAGTGGGATCGAGAAACTTACGCGCCATCATCAAATTCTTTTTCTATTCATTCGTGGGTCAGCATCTATTGCCCATCCCTAGTTGCCCCAGGGCAGTTGAAAGTCAACCACATTGCTGTGACTCTGGTGGAGATGCCGGCGTTGGACTGGGGTAAACACAGTAAGAAGTTTAACAACACCAGGTTAAAGTCCAACAGGTTTATTTGGTAGCAAAAGCCACACAAGCTTTCGGAGCTCCAAGCCCCTTCTTCAGGTGAGTGGGAATTCTGTTCACAAACAGAGCATATAAAGACACAGACTCAATTTACATGAATAATGGTTGGAATGCGAATACTTACAGCTAATCAAGTCTTTAAGAAACAAAACGTGAGTGGAGAGAGCATCAAGACAGGCTAAAAAGATGTGTATTGTCTCCAGACAAGACAGCCAGTGAAACTCTGTGGGGGTTACAGATAGTGTGACATGAACCCAATATCCCGGTTGAAGCCGTCCTCATGTGTGCGGAACTTGGCTATCAGTTTCTGCTCAGCGACTCTGCGCTGTCGTGTGTCGCGAAGGCCGCCTTGGAGAACGCTTACCCGAATATCAGAGGCCGAATGCCCGTGACCGCTGAAGTGCTCCCCAACAGGAAGAGAACAGTCTTGCCTGGTGATTGTCGAGCGGTGTTCATTCATCCGTTGTCGCAGCGTCTGCATGGTTTCCCCAATGTACCATGCCTCGGGACATCCTTTCTTGCAGCGTATCAGGTTGTCTACCTGATACGATTGTCTACCTGATACGCTGCAAGAAAGGATGTCCCGAGGCATGGTACATTGGGGAAACCATGCAGACGCTGCGACAACGGATGAATGAACACCGCTCGACAATCACCAGGCAAGACTGTTCTCTTCCTGTTGGGGAGCACTTCAGCGGTCACGGGCATTCGGCCTCTGATATTCGGGTAAGCGTTCTCCAAGGCGGCCTTCGCGACACACGACAGCGCAGAGTCGCTGAGCAGAAACTGATAGCCAAGTTCCGCACACACGAGGACGGCTTCAACCGGGATATTGGGTTCATGTCCCACTATTTGTAACCCCCACAGAGTTTCACTGGCTGTCTTGTCTGGAGACAATACACATCTTTTTAGCCTGTCTTGATGCTCTCTCCACTCACGTTGTTTTGTTTCTTAAAGACTTGATTAGCTGTAAGTATTCGCATTCCAACCATTATTCATGTAAATTGAGTTTGTGTCTTTATATGCTCTGTTTGTGAACAGAATTCCCACTCACCTGAAGAAGGGGCTTGGAGCTCCGAAAGCTTGCGTGGCTTTTGCTACCAAATAAACCTGTTGGACTTTAACCTGGTGTTGTTGAACTTCTTACTGTGGTCGAGCACAACGAAGGGCTGAATGGCCTAATTCTGTTGCTATATTTTACGGTCTTAGCATGTAGTTATCTGTCTGATGTATCTCATTCTCTGGCTCACTGTCTGATTCAAGTCCCCCTTAAGAACATAAGAAATAGGAGCAGGAGTAGGCCACCTGGCCCCTCGAGCCTGCCCCGCCATTCAATAAGATCATGGCTGATCTGAAGTGGATCAGTTCCATTTACCCGCCTGATCCCCATAACCCCTAATTCCCTTACCGATCAGGAATCCATCTATCCGTGATTTAAACATATTCAACGAGGAAGCCTCCACCACTTCAGTGGGCAGAGAATTCCAGAGATTCACCACCCTCTGAGAGAAGAAGTTCCTCCTCAACTCTGTCCTAAACTGACCCCCCTTTATTTTGAGGCTGTGCCCTCTAGTTCTAGTTTCCTTTCTAAGTGGAAAGACTCTCTCCCTCTCTACCCTATCCAGCCCCTTCATTATCTTATAGGTCTCTATAAGATCCCCCCTCAGCCTTCTAAATTCCAACGAGTACAAACCCAATCTGCTCAGTCTCTCCTCATAATCAACACCCCTCATCTCTGGTATCAACCTGGTGAACCTTCTCTGCACTCCCTCCAAAGCCAATATATCCTTCCGCAAATAGGGGGACCAATACTGCACACAGTATTCCAGCTGCGGCCTCACCAATGCCCTGTACAGATGCAGCCAGACATCTCTGCTTTTATATTCTATCCCCCTTGCGATATAGGCCAACATCCCATTTGCCTTCTTGATCACCTGTTGCACCTGCAGACTGAAAGAGTGCCTTGGGATGTTATGGCGTGACAGAAATGCAATTTATTCCGACATCACATGGTATCTCAGCCCACGTCTCGGGGCAGGCAGGGAGGGGGTCTAATATCTGGGCTCCTCCGAGCGTTCTGGAGGGGTTTGGAGCGGCACGGTGGCACAGTGGGTTAGCACTGCTGCCTCTCAGCGCCAGGGACCCGGGTTCGATTCCCGGCTTTGGGTCGCTGTCTGTGCGGAGTCTGCACCTTCTCCCCGTGTCTGCGTGGGTTTCCTCCGGGTGCTCCGGGTTCCTCCCACAGTCCGAAAGACGTGCTGGTTAGGGTACATTGACCCGAACAGGCGCCAGAGTGTGCGGCGACTCGGGAAATTTCGCAGTAACTTCACTGCGGTGTTAATGTAAGCCTTGCTTGTGACTAATAAATAAACTTTTTTAAAACTTTTAGGTTGGGGGCTCCCCGATTAGCCCCGTGGCGCAGTATGGAGGGGCTGGGTTCTGGGTCGGAGCTTGGGGGCTCCCCGATTAGCCCCGTGGCGCAGTATGGAGGGGCTGTGTTCTGGTTCGGAGCTTGGGGACTCCCCGATTAGCCCCGTGGCGCAGTATGGAGGGGCTGTGTTCTGGTTCGGAGCTTGGGGGCTCCCCGATTAGCCCCGTGGCGCAGTATGGAGGGGCTGGGTTCTGGTTCGGAGCTTGGGGACTCCCCGATTAGCCCCGTGGCGCAGTATGGAGGGGCTGTGTTCTGGTTCGGAGCTTGGGGGCTCCCCGATTAGCCCCGTGGCGCAGTATGGAGGGGCTGGGTTCTGGTTCGGAGCTTGGGGGCTCCCTGATTAGCCCCGTGGCGCAGTATGGAGGGGCTGTGTTCTGGGTCGGAGCTTGGGGGCTCCCTGATTAGCCCCGTGGCGCAGTATGGAGGGGCTGTGTTCTGGGTCGGAGCTTGGGGACTCCCCGATTAGCCGCACTGCCGCAGTACCTTGACGTAGTAGGTGATGAGGATCTTGCGGAGGTCGAACACCTGCAGCATTGAGGCCGCGTTGTTGTCACTGATGCTGTAGCCCTCCAGGACGTACTTGGTGGCAGCCACCTCCCAGGCCAGCCAGCGCTGTCCAAAGGCGGCGTTGAAGGAGAGCATGTGGGGCAAGTGGCCAGGTTCACAGCAGCAGCAGCCCTCGTCCTCCTCCACGCCTTCCGTGATGGCCTCCACCTCTCGCTGCTGGCAGTAGGTGCCTGTCGGGGAACAGGGAGACGCACAGGTAAAACTACAGGGTGGCCGGTCACCACCCCCCCCCCCCCGCACCGGGGAGCTCAGCTGAAAACCCCCCTTCTCACAATCCACAGACGCAGGCTCCAACCTGACTGGGCGGCATAGCGATGTGGGCAGCGCGGTGGCACAGTGGTTAGCACTGCTGCCTCACAGCGCCAGGGACCCGGGTTCGATTCCTGGCCTCGGGTCACCGTCTGTGCGGAGTCTGCACGTTCTCCCTGTGTCTGCGTGGGTTTCCTCCGGGCGCTCCGGTTTCCTCCCACAGTCCGAAAGATGTGAAGGTTAGGTTGATTGGCCATGCTAAATTGCCCCTTAGTGTCCAAAGATGTGAGGGTTAGGGGGATTGGCCGTGCTAAATTGCCCCTTAGTGTCCAAAGATGTGCAGGTTAGGTGGATTGGCCGTGCTAAATTGCCCCTTAGTATCCAAAGATGTGAAGGTTGGTCGATTGGCCGTGCTAAATTGCCCCTTAGTGTCCAAAGATGTGAGGGTTAGGTGGATTGGCCATGCTAAATTGCCCCTTAGTGTCCAAAGATGTGCGGGTTAGGTGGATTGGCCATGCTAAATTACCCCATAGTGTCCAAAGATGTGCGGGTTAGGTGGATTGGCAATGCTAAATTGCCCCTTAGTGTCAGAGGGACTAGCTCGGGTAAATGCACGGGGTTACGGGGAGAGGGCCGGGGTGGGATTGTGGTCAGTGCAGACTCGATGGGCCAAATGGCCTCCTTCTGCACTGGAGGGATTCAATGTTCTATGTTCTAACCTGGCCACAGTCCGAAATACGTGCTGGTTAGGGTGCATTGGTGTAACCCGAACAGGCGCCGGAGTGTGGGCGACTGGGGGATTTTCACAGTAACTTCATTGCAGTGTTAATGTAAGCCTTACTTGTGACACTAATAAATAAACTTTAAAACTTAAAATCCCCCAACAAATACCAGGATGTCCTTCTTTAGAACTCTTTACACGGGGACATGGGGCGTCGCTGGGCCCAGAATTTGTTATCCACTCCTAATTGCCCCTTGAACTGAGGGACTTGCTGGGGCCAGTTCAGAGGGGGGCAGTTAGGAGTCAACCTCATTGCTGTGTGTGTGCGTGCATGGGGCAGGGGGGTTTCCTTCTCTAAAGGGGACATTCGTGAACTATTCAGGTTTTTCCGACAATCGATGAGAGTTGCCACGGTCGCCGTTACTGAAACTGGCTTTATAATTCCAGATTTTATTATTTGAATGTAAATTCCACCAGCTGCCGGGGTGGGATTTGAACCCGTGTCCCAGAACATTAGCCTGGGGGCCTCTTGAGTACAGTGCTGTTATCACAATGCTACCAGTATGGGCGGCACAGTGGGTTAGCACTGCCACCTCACAGCGCCAGGGACCCGGGTTCGATTCCCAGCCTTGGGTCACTGTCTGTGCGGAGTCTGCACGTTCTCCCCGTGTCTGCGTGGGTTTCCTCCGGGTGCTCCGGTTTCCTCCCACAATCCAAAAACGTGTAGGTTAGTTGGATTGGCCATGCTAAATTGTCCCTTAATGTCCAAAGATGTACGGGTTAGGGGGATTGGCCGTGCTAAATTGTCCCTTAGTGTCCAAAGATGTACGGGTTAGGTGGATTGGCCATGCTAAATTGTCCCCTTAGTGTCCAAAGATGTGCCGGTTAGGTGGATTGGCCATGCTAAATTGCCCCTTAGTGTCCAAAGATGTACGGGTTAGGTGGATTGGTCATGCTAAATTGTCCCTTAGTGTCCAAAGATGTGCGGGTTAGGGGGATTGGCCATGCTAAACTGTCCCTTAGTGTCCAAAGATGTGCAGGTTAGGGGGATTGGCCGTGCTAATTTGCCCCTTAGTGTCCAAAGATGTACGGGTTAGGTGGATTGGCCATGCTAAATTGTCCCTTAGTGTCCAAAGATGTGCGGGTTAGGGGGATTGGCCATGCTAAACTGTCCCTTAGTGTCCAAAGATGTGCAGGTTAGGGGGATTGGCCGTGCTAATTTGCCCCTTAGTGTCCAAAGATGTACGGGTTAGGTGGATTGGTCATGCTAAATTGTCCCTTAGTGTCCAAAGATGTGCGGGTTAGGGGGATTGGCCATGCTAAATTGTCCCTTAGTGTCCAAAGATGTGCGGGTTAGGGGGATTGGCCATGCTAAATTGTCCCTTAGTGTCCAAAGATGTGCAGGTTAGGTGGATTGGCCATGCTAAATTGCCCCTTAGTGTCCAAAGATGTGCGGGTTAGGTGGATTGGCCATGCGAAATTGTCCCTTAGTGTCCAAAGATGTGCAGGTTAGGTGGATTGGCCATGCCAAATTGCCCCTTAGTGTCCAAAGATGTGCGGGTTAGGTGGATTGGCCATGCTAAATTGTCCCTTAGTGTCCAAAGATGTGTAGGTTAGGTGGATTGGCCATGCTAAATTGCCCCTTAGTGTCCAAAGATGTGCGGGTTAGGTGGATTGGCCATGCTAAATTGCCCGTTAGTGTCCAAAGATGTGCGGTTTAGTTGGATTGGCCATGCTAAATTGCCCCTTAGTGTCCAAAGATGTGCAGGTTAGGTGGATTGGCCATGCTAAATTGCCCCTTAGTGTCCAAAGATGCGCGGGTTAGGTGGATTGGCCATGCTAAATTGCCCCTTAGTGTCCAAAGATGTGCGGGTTAGGTGGATTGGCCGTGCTAAATTGCCCTTGTGTCAGGGGATTAGCAGGGTAACTATGTGAAGGTACGGGAATAAGGCCTGGGTGGGATTGTGGTCAGTGCAGACTCGATGGGCCGAATGGCCTCCTTCTGCACTGTCGGGATATTATGATTCCACCGGTGGGATTTGAATCCTTGTCCCAGCTCCAAGAGCGTTAACCTGGAGTCTCTGGATTACGGGATATTCCCACTCTGCCTCCCAGCAGCCAGGGGAGGCCGGGATGGGGCCGGTTGGAGGGGTAAGCTACCTCGGAACTCCAGGCCCCGCAGCTGGAAGGTGACGATGCCATTGCCGATCTCGATGAGGTGCACCAGGGCGTTCAGGTAGTCCGAGGCCAGGATGAAGCAGTCGCCCATGGCGTGGTTGCCCCAGCGACCCAGCAGCAGGTCTCCGCACAGGCTGTGCTGCAGCGAGCGGGTCAGGTGCTCGTAGAAGATGGAGTTGAGGTTGTTGTCGTCAGCCCCTGAAACACAACGCCCGCAGTTAGAGAGTTTCCACCCCCCCCTCTATCGAGCCCCCCCCGTCCCTACCCTCCCGCCTGCACTCAGCTGCCCTGGGTCAATAGTACGTCCACCAGCATGGATCACGTACTCCCTCCCCTCCTCAGGGTCGGGAGGTGGACGGGACGCAAGTCGAGGGGCAGGGCAGACGAACCACTGTGCCACCATTATAGCACTGCTGCTTCTCAGCGCCAGGGACCCCGGTTCGATTCCCGGCCTCGGGTCGCTGTCTGTGCCGAGTCTGCACGTTCTCCCCGTGTCTGCATGTGTTTCCTCCGGGTGCTCCGGTTTCCTCCCGCAGTCCAAAGACGTGCTGGTCAGGTGCAAAGTTCTCCCTCAGTGTAACCCGAACAGGCGCCGGAGTGTGCCAGCACAGTGGGTTAGCGCTGCTGCCTCACAGCTCCAGGGACCCCGGTTCGATTCCCGGCTCGGGTCACTGTCTGTGGGGAGTCTGCACGTTCTCCCCGTGTCTGCGTGGGTTTCCTCCGGGTGCTCCGGTTTCTTCCCGCAGTCCAAAGACGTGCTGGTCAGGTGCAAAATTCTCCCTCAGTGTAACCCGAACAGGCGCCAGAGTGTGGGCGACTAGGGGATTTTCACAGTAACTTCATTGCAGTGTTAATGTAAGCCTACTTGTGACACCAATAAACAAACCTGAAACTGCATTCCCCGCTGCCTCGGGAAAAAGCAGCCGGCATAATCAAGGACCCCCACGCACCCCCGGACATTCTCTCTTCCACCTTCTTCCGTCGGGAAAAAGATACAAAAGTCTGAGGTCACGTACCGACCGACTCAAGAACAGCTTCTTCCCTGCTGCCGTCAGACTTTTGAATGGACCTACCTCGCACGAAGTTGATCTTTCTCTACACCCTAGCTATGACTGTAACACTACATTCTGCACCCTCTCCTTTCCTTCTCTATGAACGGTATGCTTTGTCTGTATAGGGCGCAAGAAACAATACTTTTCACTGTATCCCAATACATGTGACAATAATAAATCTAATGTATTAAGCTGATCTTTCTCTACACCCTAGCTATGAGTGTGATACATTCTGCACCCTCTCCTTTCCATCTCGCCTATGTACTCTATGAACGGTATGCTTTGTATAGCTCGTGAGAAACAATACTTTTCACTGTATCCCAATACATGTGACAATAATAAATTAAATATTAAGTTGATCTTTCTCTACACCCTAGCTATGACTGTAACACTACATTCTGCACTCTCTCCTTTCCTTCTCTATGAATGGCATGCTTTATCTGTATAGGGCGCAAGAAACAATACTTTTCACTGTATCCCAATACATGTGACAATAATAAATCAAATCAATTTATCAGACGACTGCAAATCCCTCCCAGACGCCCGTCAAGTTAACCAACAAGTACCTGGATTCCTGTCCAGTTGCGTGGCCAGTCGAGTGTTGGAATGGTCAACTCGCTTGGTGCTAAGCAGAAGGAGAGAGAGAGAGAGAGAGAAGAGAGTCAGTTGACTGCCCCGTAACAGTGGCACAGAATGAAGACAGGCTAGAGGGGCTGATAGGGAACGGCAAGCGCGGGTGAAACAGTAGAGGCCTTCGTGTTGCTCAGTGTTACCACGCAGAGGTCGATCCCAAATTTGAGAAGCCACGCCAATTCCCCCAAGAGGGCCACCTCGCTTCGCAATCTGTTCGAAATGTTTGGGGAAGTGCTAAATGTCCTTCAGTAACATTCAGAGGTTCATGAACAGAAAGCCCTGACACTCGGGAATAATTAACCAGTTATGCATTTAACCAACCTGGAGCTTTAACCAAAAAAGTAACATCTCGATTCAAGTGAGGTTCTACTGGAATGCTGTTCAAATAAAGACAAGGATCATTCATTACCCAAAACGGGTAATAACAAAACTTTAGTCACTCTCAAAAAATATATACAGCCAGGTGTCTTGGCTTTGGAAAACCTTGCGAGTTCTTGAGTTGATTCCGCTGCCTATAAACTCTTTGATTTTGGTACCCTTCGATGGATAGATGGGGAGTTCTCTTAAGAGATATTCTAAGCTAGCAGGGAGCTGCTCTTTCCCTCTCGAGGTGTTGAGAGGTGGCAGCTCTTCAGCTGGACTGTAGGCAGGCAGTCGAGTCCCTCTTTATAACCCTGATGAACAAAGAACAAAGAACAATACAGCACAGGAACAGGCCCTTCGGCCCTCCAAGCCCGCGCCGCTCCCCGGTCCAGGATTGAATCCTGAATCCAGGATCCCCGCCCAATTTTCCAGCCTATCTACATACCAATATCCTATCCACCGAGCTGTCCCTCACAGCTACGATGCTTTGTTCATCACAACCTATTAACTCACCCCCACCCCCCCATTCCAGACCATGTGATCTCCAGGGAGAGGCGAAAACCCAGAGTGAAAACCCCAGGGCCAATATGGGGAAAAAGAATCTGGGAAATTCCTCTCCGACCCCCTGAGGCGATCGAAACGAGTCCAGGAGATCACAATGGCCCTGATCGGAAAATGCTTCCCAACCCTAGTCATTTCCACTTCCACGAACACCATATGAATTCCCTGCCCCCGAGACAGGTTCCCAACTATCCGCAGTCTCGCTCTGTACTGGCACCAGCAAGATGATCATAGAATGAAGCCTTGAAACGAGAAACAAGGAACAATTAGCCCGCGCCGCTCCCTGGTCCAAACTAGACCATTCTTTTGTATCCCTCCATTCCCACTCCGTTCATATAGCTGTCTAGATAAGTCTTAAACGTTCCCAGTGTGTCCGCCTCCACCACCTTGCCCGGCAACACATTCCAGGCCCCCACCACCCTCTGTGTGAAATATGTCCTTCTGATATCTGTGTTAAACCTCCCCCCCCTTCACCTTGAACCTATGACCCCTCGTGAACGTCACCATCGACCTGGGGAAAAGCTTCCCACCGTTCACCCTATCTATGCCTTTCATAATTTTATACACCTCTATTAAGTCTCCCCTCATCCTCCGTCTTTCCAAGGAGAACAACCCCAGTTTCCCCAATCTCTCCTCATAACCAAGCCCCTCCATACCAGGCAACATCCTGGTAAACCTCCTCTGTACTCTCTCCAAAGCCTCCACGTCCTTCTGGTAGTGTGGCAACCAGAACTGGACGCAGTATTCCAAATGCGGCCGAACCAACGTTCTATACATCTGCAACATCAGACCCCAACTCTTATACTCTATGCCCCGTCCTATAAAGGCAAGCATGCCATATGCCTTCTTCACCACCTTCTCCACCTGTGACGTCACCTTCAAAGATCTGTGGACTTGCACACCCAGGTCCCTCTGCGACTCTACACCCTTTATGGTTCTTCCATTTATCGTGTAGCTCCTCCCTACATTATTCCCACCAAAATGCATCACTTCGCATTTATCACGATTGAACTCCATCTGCCATTTCCTTGCCCAAATTTCCAGCCTATCTATATCCTTCTGTAGCCTCTGACAATGTTCCTCACTATCTGCAAGTCCTGCCAGTTTTGTGTCGTCCGCAAACTTACTGATCACCCCAGTTACTCCTTCTTCCAGATCATTTATATAAATCACAAACAGCAGAGGTCCCAATACAGAGCCCTGCGGTACACCACTAGTCACAGGCCTCCAGCCGGAAAAAGACCCTTCCACTACCACCCTCTGTCTTCTATGACCAAGCCAGTTCTCCACCCATCTCGCCACCTCCCCCTTTATCCCATGGGATCCAACCTTTTTCACTAGCCTACCATGAGGGACTTTGTCAAACGCTTTACTAAAGTCCATATAGACAACATCCACGGCCCTTCCTTCGTCAACCATTTTGGTCACTTCTTCAAAAAACACCACCAGGTTAGTGAGGCATGACCTCCCTCTCACAAAACCATGTTGACTATCGTTAATGAGTTTATTCCTTTCTAAATGCGCATACATCCTATCTCTAAGAATCTTCTCCAACAACTTCCCCACCACGGACGTCAAGCTCACCGGCCTATAATTACCCGGGTTATCCTTCCTACCCTTCTTAAATAACGGGACCACATTGGCTATCCTCCAATCCTCTGGGACCTCACCTGCGTCCAGTGACGAGACAAAGATTTGTGTCAGAGGCCCAACGATTTCACCTCTCGTCTCCCTGAGCAGCCTTGGATAGATTCCATCAGGCCCTGGGGATTTGTCAGTCTTTATATTCTCTAACAAACCTAACACTTCCTCCTTTGTAATGGAGATTTTCTCCAACGGTTCAACACTCCCCTCAGAGACACTCCCAGTCAACACATCCCTCTCCTTTGTGAATACCGACGCAAAGTATTCATTTAGGATCTCCCCTACTTCTTTGGGCTCCAAGCATCAGTCCCCACTTTTGTCCCCGAGAGGTCCGATTTTTTCCCTAACAACCCTTTTGTTCCTAACATATGAATAAAATGCCTTGGGATTCTCCTTAATCCTGTCTGCCAAGAACATTTCGTGACCCCTTTTTGCTCTTCTAATTCCCCGTTTGAGTACTTTCCTACTTTCATTGTACTCCTCCAGAGCTCCCTCCGTTTTCAGCTGCTTGGACCTAACATACGCCTCTCTTTTCCTTTTGACCAGTCCCTCAATTTCCCTGGTTATCCACGGTTCTCTAATCCTACCCTTCCTATCCTTCTTTTTTACAGGCACATGCTTGTCCTGTAGCCCTAACAACCGTTCCTTAAAAGACTGCCACATACCAGATGTGGATTTACCCTCAAACAGCCTCTCCCAATCAAGAGCTGCCAATTTCTGCCTGATCCCAATAAAGTTAGCCTTCCCCCAATCCAACACCTTACCCTTGGGACACCACTCATCCTTTTCCATCACTATCCTAAAGCTAACAGAATTGTGGTCACTATTTGCCACATGTTCCCCAACCAAAACTTTGAAGACCTGACCGGGCTCATTCCCCAGTACCAGGTCCAGTATAGCCCCCTCTCTAGTTGGGCTGTCCACATATTGTTCCAACGAACCCTCCTGTACACATTTTACAAATTCCTCCCCATCCAGAGTCCCTGCCCTCAGCGATTTCCAGTCTATACCAGGGAAATTGAAGTCTCCCACTACAACAACCCTATATTTCCTGCACCTATCCAGTATCTCCTGACATATCCATTCTTCCACTTCCCTTGGGCTGTTGGGGGGCCTGTAGTATACCCCCAACATAGTGACTGCGCCCTTCCTGTTTCTAAGCTCCATCCAGAGTGACTCGCTACACGACTCCTCCGAATTGTCCTCCCTCTGCACCGCTGTAATATGCTCTCCAACCAATACCGCTACTCCCCCACCTCTTTTAGCCCCTCCTCTGTCTCGCCTAAAACACTTGTACCCTGGAATATTCAGCTGCCAGTCCTGTCCCTCTTTCAACCAAGTCTCTGTCACCGCAACCACATCCAAATTCCTCGTGCGCATTAAGGCCCCAAGTTCGTCTGTTTTACCTGCTACGCTCCTTGCATTGAAGTATAAGCACTCCAGACCCCCAGGCTCAGTGAGGTCATCCTCCCCCAGAGTGCTCTTCTTCTTTGCCAGCCTTGTCCCAGCCCCAAGCTCGTCCCCAGCCACCACACTTATAGACCTAATAGTTTGATCCCCACCCCCCTGCCATACTAGTTTAAACCCCCCCGAACTGCACTAGCAAAGCTCCCAGCCAGGATATTTGTGCCAATCATGATCGAATCAACTTTCCGATACGGGATTGGTCTGATGTTGTCAACAGTACCAAATTCAAATTTGATAGGTTCCTGACGGCTTCTTCAAACCGATAGGCTGTCAGAATTTAAAAGCCTGCAAAGCCTGTTACCAAAACAATCCTGTCGCTTGGGTCCTTGTCACAAATGTTGCAATCTGTGTACTCTGTGCGCACCTGCATTTTAAACCTCCAAGCGTGGACACAAAACCAGCTCTTAAAAGGGACACACTTCACAACACTCGGGTACAGCTGAGCGCGAGGGGGGGGCAGCCTCATCGTCCGGGGGGTGGGGGACGGGACACACACACACACACTTCACAACACTCGGGTACAGCTGAGCGCGAGGGGCGGGGGGGGGGGGGGGGGGGGGGTTCGCCCCTTTATAATCCTGTCTGCGGGACAGGATGAGGAATTTCCTGCCCCCTTCACTCCCAGGGGATGCTGAGCTTCCTCCGCCACTGTGCCCGGAAGGCGGGAAAGCTTCAGGCCGCGCGCTGCTCACTTGTAATCCCGCTCCCAGAATTTGACCGGCCGGGCGTAGGAGGTGATGAACACGGCGCTGCCGAGGAGGGGGTTCAGGGGGGTAGAGACGAGGGCCGAGAGCACAGCCTGGACAAAGAGCATCGCCGAATCTGGACGGAGCCACCGGTTAAGGAGGTAACACAGGGGGGGGCCACGGTTACCCGACAAGGACGGCCGCTGGTCACAGACGCCACGAGTAAACACGGAAACTAGAAGCAGGAGGCTATTCGGCCCTTCCAGCCTGTCCCGCTCTCCAATCAGATTGCCACTATATATGTGATAGGAGGAGAGAGATTGCATTGAAACTAGCAGCAGGAGGAGGCCATTCGGCCCTTCCAGCCTGCTCATGACCACCATGGCTGATCATCCAATTCAATATCCTGATTCCCCCCCTTTCCCCCCCCCATATCCCTCGATCCCTTTAGCCCCAAGAGCGATGTCTAATTTCTTCTTGAAATCAACGTTTTGGCCTCAACTACTTTCTGTGGGAGTGAATTCCACCACCCTCTGGGTGAAGAAATTTCTCCTCACCTCAGTCCTAAAAGGTTCACCCCCTTATCCTCAAACTATGACCCCCCTAGGTCTGGACTCCCCCCACCATCGGGAACATTCTTTCTGAATCTACCCTGTCTAACCCTGTTAGAATTTTATAAGTTTCTATGAGATCCCCTCTCACTCTTCTAAACTCCAGTGAATATAATCCTCACCGACTTAGTCTCTCCTCATATGACAGACCTGCCACGCATTTACCCAGCCAATCTCCCTTATCCTACACGTCTTTGGACAGTAAGGGACAATTTAGCACGGCCAATCTCCCTTATCCTACACGTCTTGGGACAGTAAGGGACAATTTAGCACGGCCAATCTCCCTTATCCTACACGTCTTGGGACAGGAAGGGACAATTTAGCACGGCCAATCTCCCTTATCCTACACGTCTTGGGACAGTAAGGGACAATTTAGCACGGCCAATCTCCCTTATCCTACACGTCTTGGGACAGTAAGGGACAATTTAGCACGGCCAATCCACCAAACCTGCACATCTTGGGACACTAAGGGGCAATTTAGCACGGCCAATCCACCTAACCTACACATCTTGGGACACTAAGGGGCAATTTAGCACGGCCAATCCACCAAACCTGCACATCTTTCGGACTGTGGGAGGAAACCGGAGCACCCGGAGGAAACCCACGCAGACACGGGGAGAATGTGCAGACTCCGCACAGACAGTGACCCGAGCCGGGAATCGAACCTGGGTCCCTGGCGCTGTGAGGTGGCAGTGCTAACCCGCTGTGCCACCGTTCCGTCCAAGCAATGCAGTGTTAACTGCATCCCTGTTACAATTGTGTCATTTGGGCTTCTGTAGCTTTATCTCATTCAGCCATCTGAGTGTCGTGTCTTTGCATCGAAGTTACTCCTGTCGTGTTCTCCCGTGTCGCTGTCTGTCTCCGTCCTCCTGATTCCTGTTTCTACCCCCCCCCCCCACCGACCCCCCCCACCCCCACCGCCCCCCACCACACCGCCCCCCCTCCCCACCGCCCCCACCCCCCCAAACACCCTGCCCCCGCTGTAGGTGGAATAACTTTTCCAAACCCCACTCCTGGCCACGTGCCGTCAATGACGGTAAACATAAAGGATACGGGGAACAGCAAACGGCTGGGCGAAGGCGTGGAAGGCAGAGCCCCACGTGATCTGCCACGGAGCGATGTAGGTTAGCACAAATCGCAGCTTGTACAGCAAGTCCCAGAGCTGCAAACAGGCAAGAGTCACTGTTAAACCTCTCAACATGCACCGCAACATACATCAGCTTCATCTCCAGTTGGCTCAAGAGACTTGGAAGAAAGAGGGTTATCATCAAACACTCCCCGGACAGGTACAGCACGGGGTTAGATACAGAGTAAAGCTCCCTCTACACTGTCCCCATCAAACACTCCCAGGACAGGTACAGCACGGGGTTAGATACAGAGTAAAGCTCCCTCTACACTGTCCCCCATCAAACACTCCCAGGACAGGTGCAGCACGGGGTTAGATACAGAGTAAAGCTCCCTCTACACTGTCCCCATCAAACACTCCCAGGACAGATACAGCATGGGGTTAGATACAGAGTAAAGCTCCCTCTGCACTGTCCCCCATCAAACACTCCCAGGACAGGTACAGCACGGGGTTAGATACAGAGTAAAGCTCCCTCTACACTGTCCCCCAACAAACACTCCCAGGACAGGTACAGCACGGGGTTAGATACAGAGTAAAGCTCCCTCTACACTGTCCCCCATCAAACACTCCCCGGACAGGTACAGCATGGGGTTAGATACAGAGTAAAGCTCCCTCTACACTGTCCCCCATCAAACACTCCCAGGACAGGTGCAGCACGGGGTTAGATACAGAGTAAAGCTCCCTCTACACTGTCCCCATCAAACACTCCCAGGACAGATACAGCATGGGGTTAGATACAGAGTAAAGCTCCCTCTGCACTGTCCCCCATCAAACACTCCCAGGACAGGTACAGCACGGGGTTAGATACAGAGTAAAGCTCCCTCTACACTGTCCCCCATCAAACACTCCCAGGACAGGTACAGCACGGGGTTAGATACAGAGTAAAGCTCCCTCTACACTGCCCCCCATCAAACACTCCCAGGACTGGTACAGCACGGGGTTAGATACAGAGTAAAGCTCCCTCTACACTGTCCCCCATAAAACACTCCCAGGACAGGTGCAGCACGGGGTTAGATACAGAGTAAAGCTCACTCTACACTGTCCCCATCAAACACTCCCAGGACAGATACAGCATGGGGTTAGATACAGAGTAAAGCTCCCTCTGCACTGTCCCCCATCAAACACTCCCAGGACAGGTACAGCACGGGGTTAGATACAGAGTAAAGCTCCCTCTACACTGTCCCCATCAAACACTCCCAGGACAGGTACAGCACGGGGTTAGATACAGAGTAAAGCTCCCTCGACACTGTCCCCCATCAAACACTCCCAGGACAGGTACAGCATGGGGTTAGATACAGAGTAAAGCTCCCTCTACACTGTCCCCATCAAACACTCCCAGGACAGGTACAGCATGGGGTTAGATACAGAGTAAAGCTCCCTCTACACTGTCCCCCATCAAACACTCCCAGGACAGGTGCAGCACGGGGTTAGATACAGAGTAAAGCTCCCTCTACACTGTCCCCCATCAAACACTCCCAGGACAGGTACAGCACGGGGTTAGATACAGCGTAAAGCTCCCTCTACACTGTCCCCCATCAAACACTCCCAGGACAGGTACAGCACGGGGTTAGATACAGAGTAAAGCTCCCTCTACACTGTCCCCCATCAAACACTCCCAGGACAGGTACAGCACGGGGTTAGATACAGAGTAAAACTCCCTCTACACGGCCCCATCCAACACTCCCAGGACAGGTACAGCACGGGGTTAGATACAGAGTAAAGCTCCCTCTACACTGTCCCCATCAAACACTCCCAGGACAGGTACAGCACGGGGTTAGATACAGAGTAAAGCTCCCTCTACACTGTCCCCCATCAAACACTCCCAGGACAGGTCCAGCACGGGGTTAGATACAGAGTAAAGCTCCCTCTACACTGTCCCCATCAAACACTCCCAGGACAGGTCCAGCACGGGGTTAGATACAGAGTAAAGCTCCCTCTACACTGTCCCCCATCAAACACTCCCAGGACAGGTACAGCACGGGGTTAGATACAGAGTAAAGCTCCCTCTACACTGTCCCCCATCAAACACTCCCAGGACAGGGACAGCACGGGGTTAGATACAGAGTAAAGCTCCCTCTGCACTGTCCCCATCAAACACTCCCAGGACAGGTACAGCACGGGGTTAGATACAGAGTAAAGCTCCCTCTACACTGTCCCCCATCAAACACTCCCAGGACAGGTACAACATGGGGTTAGATACAGAGTAAAGTTCCCTCTACACTGTCCCCATCCAACACTCCCAGGACAGGTCCAGCACGGGGTTAGATACAGAGTAAAGCTCCCTCTACACTGTCCCCCATCAAACACTCCCAGGACAACAGGTACAGCACGGGGTTAGATACAGAGTAAAGCTCCCTCTACACTGTCCCCCATCAAACACTCCCAGGACAGGTACAGCACGGGGTTAGATACAGAGTAAAGCTCCCTCTACACTGTCCCCATCAAACACTCCCAGGACAGGTACAGCACGGGGTTAGATACAGAGTAAAGCTCCCTCTACACTGTCCCCCATCAAACACTCCCAGGACAGGTACAGCACGGGGTTAGATACAGAGTAAAGCTCCCCTCTACACTGTCCCCATCAAACACTCCCAGGACAGGTACAGCACGGGGTTAGATACAGAGTAAAGCTCCCTCTACACTGTCCCCATCAAACACTCCCAGGACAGGTACAGCACGGGGTTAGATACAGAGTAAAGCTCCCTCTACACTGTCCCCATCAAACACTCCCAGGACAGGTACGGCACGGGGTTAGATACAGAGTAAAGCTCCCTCTGCACTGTCCCCATCAAACACTCCCAGGACAGGTACAGCACGGGGTTAGATACAGAGTAAAGCTCCCTCTACACTGTCCCCATCAAACACTCCCAGGACAGGTACAGCACGGGGTGAGATACAGAGTAAAGCTCCCTCTACACTGTCCCCATCAAACACTCCCAGGACAGGTACAGCACGGGGTTAGATACAGAGTAAAGCTCCCTCTACACTGTCCCCCATCAAACACTCCCAGGACAGGTACAGCACGGGGTTAGATACAGAGTAAAGCTCCCTCTACACTGTCCCCCATCAAACACTCCCAGGACAGGTACAGCACGGGGTTAGATACAGAGTAAAGCTCCCTCTACACTGTCCCCCATCAAACACTCCCAGGACAGGTACAGCACGGGGTTAGATACAGAGTAAAGCTCCCTCTACACTGTCCCCCATCAAACACCCCCAGGACAGGTACAGCACGGGGTTAGATACAGAGTAAAGCTCCCTCTACACTGTCCCCCATCAAACACTCCCAGGACAGGTACAGCACGGGGTTAGATACAGAGTAAAGCTCCCTCTACACTGTCCCCATCAAACACTCCCAGGACAGGTACAGCACGGGGTTAGATACAGAGTAAAGCTCCCTCTACACTGTCCCCATCAAACACTCCCAGGACAGGTACAGCACGGGGTTAGATACAGAGTAAAGCTCCCTCTACACTGTCCCCCATCAAACACCCCCAGGACAGGTACAGCACGGGGTTAGATACAGAGTAAAGCTCCCTCTACACTGTCCCCCATCAAACACCCCCAGGACAGGTACAGCACGGGGTTAGATACAGAGTAAAGCTCCCTCTACACTGTCCCCATCAAACACTCCCAGGACAGGTACAGCACGGGGTTAGATACAGAGTAAAGCTCCCTCTACACTGTCCCCCATCAAACACCCCCAGGACATGTACAGCACGGGGTTAGATACAGAGTAAAGCTCCCTCTACACTGTCCCCATCAAACACTCCCAGGACAGGTACAGCACGGGGTTAGATACAGAGTAAAGCTCCCTCTACACTGTCCCCCATCAAACACCCCCAGGACAGGTACAGCACGGGGTTAGATACAGAGTAAAGCTCCCTCTACACTGTCCCCCCATCAAACACTCCCAGGACAGGTACAGCACGGGGTGAGATACAGAGTAAAGCTCCCTCTACACTGTCCCCCATCAAACACTCCCAGGACAGGTACAGCACGGGGTTAGATACAGAGTAAAGCTCCCTCTACACTGTCCCCCCATCAAACACTCCCAGGACAGGTACAGCACGGGGTTAGATACAGAGTAAAGCTCCCTCTACACTGTCCCCCATCAAACACTCCCAGGACAGGAACAGCACGGGGTTAGATACAGAGTAAAGCTCCCTCTACACTGTCCCCATCAAACACTCCCAGGACAGGTACAGCACGGGGTTAGATACAGAGTAAAGCTCCCTCTACACTGTCCCCCATCAAACACTCCCAGGACAGGTACAGCACGGGGTTAGATACAGAGTAAAGCTCCCTCTACACTGTCCCCATCAAACACTCCCAGGACAGGTACAGCACGGGGTTAGATACAGAGTAAAGCTCCCTCTACACTGTCCTCCATCAAACACTCCCAGGACAGGTACAGCACGGGGTTAGATTACAGAGTAAAGCTCCCTCTACACTGTCCCCATCAAACACTCCCAGGACAGGTACAGCACGGGCTGAGATACAGAGTAAAGCTCCCTCTACACTGTCCCCATCAAACACTCCCAGGACAGGTACAGCACGGGGTTAGATACAGAGTAAAGCTCCCTCTACACTGTCCCCATCAAACACTCCCAGGACAGGTACAGCACGGGGTTAGATACAGAGTAAAGCTCCCTCTACACTGTCCCCATCAAACACTCCCAGGACAGGTACAGCACGGGGTTAGATACAGAGTAAAGCTCCCTCTACACTGTCCCCATCAAACACTCCCAGGACAGGTACAGCACGGGGTTAGATACAGAGTAAAGCTCCCTCTACACTGTCCCCATCAAACACTCCCAGGACAGGTACAGCACGGGGTTAGATACAGAGTAAAGCTCCCTCTACACTGTCCCCATCAAACACTCCCAGGACAGGTACAGCACGGGGTTAGATACAGAGTAAAGCTCCCTCTACACTGTCCCCATCAAACACTCCCAGGACAGGTACAGCACGGGGTTAGATACAGAGTAAAGCTCCCTCTACACTGTCCCCCATCAAACACTCCCAGGACAGGTACAGGACGGGGTTAGATACAGAGTAAAGCTCCCTCTACACTGTCCCCCCATCAAACACTCCCAGGACAGGTACAGCACGGGGTTAGATACAGAGTAAAGCTCCCTCTACACTGTCCCACATCAAACACTCCCAGGACAGGTACAGCACGGGGTTAGATACAGAGTAAAGCTCCCTCTACACTGTCCCCCATCAAACACTCCCAGGACAGGTACAGGACGGGGTTAGATACAGAGTAAAGCTCCCTCTACACTGTCCCCCCATCAAACACTCCCAGGACAGGTACAGCACGGGGTTAGATACAGAGTAAAGCTCCCTCTACACTGTCCCCCATCAAACACTCCCAGGACAGGTACAGCACGGGGTTAGATACAGAGTAAAGCTCCCTCTACACTGTCCCCATCAAACACTCCCAGGACAGGTACAGCACGGGGTTAGATACAGAGTAAAGCTCCCTCTACACTGTCCCCCATCAAACACTCCCAGGACAGGTACAGCACGGGGTTAGAGACAGAGTAAAGCTCCCTCTACACTGTCCCCCATCAAACACTCCCAGGACAGGTACAGCACGGGGTTAGATACAGAGTAAAGCTCCCACTACACTGTCCCCCATCAAACACTCCCAGGACAGGTACAGCACGGGGTTAGATACAGAGTAAAGCTCCCTCTACACTGTCCCCCATCAAACACTCCCAGGACAGGTACAGCACGGGGTTAGATACAGAGTAAAGCTCCCTCTACACTGTCCCCCATCAAACACTCCCAGGACAGGTACAGCACGGGGTTAGATACAGAGTAAAGCTCCCTCTACACTGTCCCCATCAAACACTCCCAGGACAGGGACAGCACGGGGTTAGATACAGAGTAAAGCTCCCTCTACACTGTCCCCATCAAACACTCCCAGGACAGGTACAGCACGGGGTTAGATACAGAGTAAAGCTCCCTCTACACTGTCCCCCATCAAACACTCCCAGGACAGGTACAGCACGGGGTTAGATACAGAGTAAAGCTCCCTCTACACTGTCCCCCATCAAACACTCCCAGGACAGGTACAGCACGGGGTTAGATACAGAGTAAAGCTCCCTCTACACTGTCCCCCATCAAACACTCCCAGGACAGGTACAGCACGGGGTTAGATACAGAGTAAAGCTCCCTCTACACTGTCCCCATCAAACACTCCCAGGACAGGTACAGCACGGGGTTAGATACAGAGTAAAGCTCCCTCTACACTGTCCCCCATCAAACACTCCCAGGACAGGTACAGCACGGGGTTAGATACAGAGTAAAGCTCCCTCTACACTGTCCCCATCAAACACTCCCAGGACAGGTACAGCACGGGGTTAGATACAGAGTAAAGCTCCCTCTACACTGTCCCCATCAAACACTCCCAGGACAGGTACAGCACGGGGTTAGATACAGAGTAAAGCTCCCTCTACACTGTCCCCCATCAAACACTCCCAGGACAGGTACAGCACAGGGTTAGATACAGAGTAAAGCTCCCTCTACACTGTCCCCATCAAACACTCCCAGGACAGGTACAGCACGGGGTTAGATACGGAGTAAAGCCCCCTCTACACTGTCCCCATCAAACACTCCCAGGACAGGTACAGCACGGGGTTAGATACAGAGTAAAGCTCCCTCTACACTGTCCCCCATCAAACACTCCCAGGACAGGTACAGCACGGGGTTAGATACAGAGTAAAGCTCCCTCTACACTGTCCCCCATCAAACACTCCCAGGACAGGTACAGCACGGGGTTAGATACAGAGTAAAGCTCCCTCTATACTGTCCCCCATCAAACACTCCCAGGACAGGTACAGCACGGGGTTAGATACAGAGTAAAGCTCCCTCTACACTGTCCCCCATCAAACACTCCCAGGACAGGTACAGCACGGGGTTAGATACAGAGTAAAGCTCCCTCTACACTGTCCCCATCAAACACTCCCAGGACAGGTACAGCACGGGGTTAGATACAGAGAAAAGCTCCCTCTACACTGTCCCCCATCAAACACTCCCAGGACAGGTACAGCACGGGGTTAGATACAGAGTAAAGCTCCCTCTACACTGTCCC
>NW_027593134.1:0-37971 GCF_964213995.1 Mustelus asterias
GGGTGTAGGGGCTGGAGGAGGTTACAGAGATAGGGAGGGGGTGTAGGGGCTGGAGGGGGTTACAGAGATAGGGAGGGGGTGTAGGGGCTGGAGGGGGTTACAGAGATAGGGAGGGGGTGTAGGAGCTGGAGGAGGGTACAGAGATAGGGAGGGGGTGTAGGGGCTGGAGGAGGTTACAGAGATAGGGAGGGGGTGTAGGGGCTGGAGGGGGTTACAGAGATAGGGAGGGGGTGTAGGGGCTGGAGGAGGGTGCAGAGATAGGGAGGGGGTGTAGGAGCTGGAGGAGGTTACAGAGATAGGGAGGGGGTGTAGGGGACTGGAGGAGGTTACAGAGATAGGGAGGGGGTGTAGGGGCTGGAGGAGGTTACAGAGATAGGGAGGGAGTGCAGGGGCTGGAGGAGGTTACAGAGATAGGGAGGGGGTGTCGGGGCTGGAGGAGGTTACAGAGATAGGGAGGGGGTGTAGGGGCTGGAGGGGGTTACAGAGATAGGGAGGGGGTGTAGGGGCTGGAGGGGGTTACAGAGATAGGGAGGAGGGTGTCGGGGCTGGAGGAGGTTACAGAGATAGGGAGGGGGTGTAGGGGCTGGAGGGGGTTACAGAGATAGGGAGGAGGTGGAGGGGCTGGTGGAGGTTACAGAGATAGGGAGGGGGTGTAGGGGCTGGAGGAGGTTACAGAGATAGGGACGGGGTGGAGGGGGTTACAGAGATAGGGAGGGGGTGTAGGGGCTGGAGGGGGTTACAGAGATAGGGAGGGGGTGTAGGAGCTGGAGGAGGGTACAGAGATAGGGAGGGGGTGTAGGGGCTTGTGGGGGTTACAGAGATAGGGAGGGGGTGTAGGGGCTGGAGGGGGTTACAGAGATAGGGAGGGGGTGTAGGAGCTGGAGGAGGGTACAGAGATAGGGAGGGGGTGTAGGGGCTGGAGGAGGGTGCAGAGATAGGGAGGGGGTGTAGGAGCTGGAGGAGGTTACAGAGATAGGGAGGGGGTGTAGGGGCTGGAGGGGGTTACAGAGATAGGGAGGGGGTGTAGGGGCTGGAGGGGGTTACAGAGATAGGGAGGGGGTGTAGGGGCTGGAGGAGGGTGCAGAGATAGGGAGGGGGTGTAGGAGCTGGAGGAGGTTACAGAGATAGGGAGGGGGTGTAGGGGACTGGAGGAGGTTACAGAGATAGGGAGGGGGTGTAGGGGCTGGAGGAGGTTACAGAGATAGGGAGGGAGTGCAGGGGCTGGAGGAGGTTAGAGATAGGGAGGGGGTGTCGGGGCTGGAGGAGGTTACAGAGATAGGGAGGGGGTGTAGGGGCTGGAGGGGGTTACAGAGATAGGGAGGGGGTGTAGGGGCTGGAGGGGGTTACAGAGATAGGGAGGAGGGTGTCGGGGCTGGAGGAGGTTACAGAGATAGGGAGGGGGTGTAGGGGCTGGAGGGGGTTACAGAGATAGGGAGGAGGTGGAGGGGCTGGAGGAGGTTACAGAGATAGGGAGGGGGTGTAGGGGCTGGAGGAGGTTACAGAGATAGGGACGGGGTGGAGGGGGTTACAGAGATAGGGAGGGGGTGTAGGGGCTGGAGGGGGTTACAGAGATAGGGAGGGGGTGTAGGAGCTGGAGGAGGGTACAGAGATAGGGAGGGGGCGTAGGGGCTGGAGGGGGTTACAGAGATAGGGAGGGGGTGTAGGGGCTGGAGGGGGTTACAGAGATAGGGAGGGGGTGTAGGAGCTGGAGGAGGGTACAGAGATAGGGAGGGGGTGTAGGGGCTGGAGGAGGGTGCAGAGATAGGGAGGGGGTGTAGGAGCTGGAGGAGGTTACAGAGATAGGGAGGGGGTGTAGGGGCTGGAGGGGGTTACAGAGATAGGGAGGGGGTGTAGGGGCTGGAGGAGGGTGCAGAGATAGGGAGGGGGTGTATGAGCTGGAGGAGGTTACAGAGATAGGGAGGGGGTGTAGGGGCTGAAGGAGGGTGCAGAGATAGGGAGGGGGTGTAGGGGCTGGAGGAGGTTACAGAGATAGGGAGGGGGTGTAGGGGCTGGAGGGGGTTACAGAGATAGGGAGGGGGTGTAGGGGCTGGAGGGGGTTACAGAGATAGGGAGGGGGTGTAGGAGCTGGAGGAGGGTACAGAGATAGGGAGGGGGTGTAGGGGCTGGAGGAGGTTACAGAGATAGGGAGGGGGTGTAGGGGCTGGAGGGGGTTACAGAGATAGGGAGGGGGTGTAGGGGCTGGAGGAGGGTGCAGAGATAGGGAGGGGGTGTAGGAGCTGGAGGAGGTTACAGAGATAGGGAGGGGGTGTAGGGGACTGGAGGAGGTTACAGAGATAGGGAGGGGGTGTAGGGGCTGGAGGATGTTACAGAGATCGGGAGGGAGTGCAGGGGCTGGAGGAGGTTACAGAGATAGGGAGGGGGTGTAGGGGCTGGAGGAGGTTACAGAGATAGGGAGGGGGTGCAGGGGCTGGAGGAGGTTACAGAGATAGGGAGGGGGTACAGGGGCTGGAGGAGGCTACAGAGATAGGGAGGGGTGTAGGGGCTGGAGGAGGTTACAGAGATAGGGAGGGAGTGCAGGGGCTGGAGGAGGTTACAGAGATAGGGAGGGGGTGTAGGGGCTGGAGGAGGTTACAGAGATAGGGAGGGGGTGTAGGGGCTGGAGGAGGCTACAGAGATAGGGAGGGGGTGTAGGGGCTGGAGGAGGTTACAGAGATAGGGAGGGAGTGCAGGGGCTGGAGGAGGTTACAGAGATAGGGAGGGGGTGTAGGGGCTGGAGGAGGTTACAGAGATAGGGAGGGGGTGTAGGGGCTGGAGGAGGTTACAGAGATAGGGAGGGGGCGTAGGGGCTGGAGGAGGTTACAGAGATAGGGAGGGGGTGTAGGGGCTGGAGGAGGGTACAGAGATAGGGAGGGGGGTACAGGGGCTGGAGGAGGCTACAGAGATAGGGAGGAGGGTGTCGGGGCTGGAGGGGGTTACAGAGATAGGGAGGAGGGTGTCGGGGCTGGAGGAGGTTACAGAGATAGGGAGGGGGTGGAGGGGCTGGAGGGGGTTACAGAGATAGGGAGGGGGTGGAGGGGCTGGAGGGGGTTACAGAGATAGGGAGGGGGTGTAGGGGCTGGAGGGGGTTACAGAGATAGGGAGGAGGGTGTCGGGGCTGGAGGAGGTTACAGAGATAGGGAGGGGGTGTAGGGGCTGGAGGGGGTTACAGAGATAGGGAGGGGGTGGAGGAGGTTACAGAGATAGGGAGGGGGTGTAGGGGCTGGAGGAGGTTACAGAGATAGGGAGGGGGTGTAGGGGCTGGAGGGGGTTACAGAGATAGGGAGGGGTTGTAGGGGCTGGAGGGGGTTACAGAGATAGGGAGGGGGTGTAGGAGCTGGAGGAGGGTACAGAGATAGGGAGGGGGTGTAGGGGCTGGAGGAGGGTGCAGAGATAGGGAGGGGGTGTAGGAGCTGGAGGAGGTTACAGAGATAGGGAGGGGGTGTAGGGGCTGGAGGAGGGTGCAGAGATAGGGAGGGGGTGGAGGAGCTGGAGGGGGTTACAGAGATAGGGAGGGGGTGTAGGGGGTTACAGAGATAGGGAGGGGGTGGAGGGGCTGGAGGAGGTTACAGAGAGAGGGAGGGGGTGTAGGGGCTGGAGGAGGTTACAGAGATAGGGAGGGGGTGTAGGGGCTGGGGGGGGTTACAGAGATAGGGAGGGGGTGTAGGGGCTGGAGGGGGTTACAGAGATAGGGAGGGGGTGTAGGAGCTGGAGGAGGTTACAGAGATAGGGAGGGGGTGTAGGGGCTGGAGGAGGGTGCAGAGATAGGGAGGGGGTGTAGGGGCTGGAGGAGGTTACAGAGATAGGGAGGGGGTGTAGGGGCTGGAGGGGGTTACAGAGATAGGGAGGGGGTGTAGGGGCTGGAGGAGGTTACAGAGATAGGGAGGGGGTGTATGAGCTGGAGGAGGTTACAGAGATAGGGAGGGGGTGTAGGGGCTGGAGGAGGGTGCAGAGATAGGGAGGGGGTGTAGGGGCTGGAGGAGGTTACAGAGATAGGGAGGGGGTGTAGGGGCTGGAGGGGGTTACAGAGATAGGGAGGGGGTGTAGGGGCTGGAGGGGGTTACAGAGATAGGGAGGGGGTGTAGGAGCTGGAGGAGGGTACAGAGATAGGGAGGGGGTGTAGGGGCTGGAGGAGGGTGCAGAGATAGGGAGGGGGTGTAGGAGCTGGAGGATGTTACAGAGATAGGGAGGGGGTGTAGGGGCTGGAGGGGGTTACAGAGATAGGGAGGGGGTGTAGGGGCTGGAGGAGGGTGCAGAGATAGGGAGGGGGTGTATGAGCTGGAGGAGGTTACAGAGATAGGGAGGGGGTGGAGGGGCTGGAGGAGGTTACAGAGATAGGAAGGGGGTGTAGGGGCTGGAGGAGGTGACAGAGATAGGGACGGGGTGGAGGGGGTTACAGAGATAGGGAGGGGGTGTAGGGGCTGGAGGGGGTTACAGAGATAGGGAGGGAGTGTAGGAGCTGGAGGAGGGTACAGAGATAGGGAGGGGGTGTAGGGGCTGGAGGGGGTTACAGAGATAGGGAGGGGGTGTAGGGGCTGGAGGGGGTTACAGAGATAGGGAGGGGGTGTAGGAGCTGGAGGAGGGTACAGAGATAGGGAGGGGGTGTCGGGGCTGGAGGAGGGTGCAGAGATAGGGAGGGGGTGTAGGAGCTGGAGGAGGTTACAGAGATAGGGAGGGGGTGTAGGGGCTGGAGGGGGTTACAGAGATAGGGAGGGGGTGTAGGGGCTGGAGGAGGGTGCAGAGATAGGGAGGGGGTGTATGAGCTGGAGGAGGTTACAGAGATAGGGAGGGGGTGTAGGGGCTGGAGGAGGGTGCAGAGATAGGGAGAGGGTGTAGGGGCTGGAGGAGATTACAGAGATAGGGAGGGGGTGTAGGGGCTGGAGGGGGTTACAGAGATAGGGAGGGGGTGTAGGGGCTGGAGGGGGTTACAGAGATAGGGAGGGGGTGTAGGAGCTGGAGGAGGGTACAGAGATAGGGAGGGGGTGTAGGGGCTGGAGGAGGTTACAGAGATAGGGAGGGGGTGTAGGGGCTGGAGGGGGTTACAGAGATAGGGAGGGGGTGTAGGGGCTGGAGGGTGCAGAGATAGGGAGGGGGTGTAGGAGCTGGAGGAGGTTACAGAGATAGGGAGGGGGTGTAGGGGACTGGAGGAGGTTACAGAGATAGGGAGGGGGTGTAGGGGCTGGAGGAGGTTACAGAGATAGGGAGGGAGTGCAGGGGCTGGAGGAGGTTACAGAGATAGGGAGGGGGTGTAGGGGCTGGAGGAGGTTACAGAGATAGGGAGGGGGTGCAGGGGCTGGAGGAGGTTACAGAGATAGGGAGGGGGGTACAGGGGCTGGAGGAGGCTACAGAGATAGGGAGGGGTGTAGGGGCTGGAGGAGGTTACAGAGATAGGGAGGAAGTGCAGGGGCTGGAGGAGGTTACAGAGATAGGGAGGGGGTGTAGGGGCTGGAGGAGGTTACAGAGATAGGGAGGGGGTGTAGGGGCTGGAGGAGGCTACAGAGATAGGGAGGGGGTGTAGGGGCTGGAGGAGGTTACAGAGATAGGGAGGGAGTGCAGGGCTGGAGGAGGTTACAGAGATAGGGAGGGAGTGCAGGGGCTGGAGGAGGTTACAGAGATAGGGAGGGGGTGTAGGGGCTGGAGGAGGTTACAGAGATAGGGAGGGGGTGTAGGGGCTGGAGGAGGGTACAGAGATAGGGAGGGGGCGTAGGGGCTGGAGGAGGTTACAGAGATAGGGAGGGGGTGTAGGGGCTGGATGAGGTTACAGAGATAGGGAGGGGGGTACAGGGGCTGGAGGAGGCTACAGAGATAGGGAGGAGGGTGTCGGGGCTGGAGGGGGTTACAGAGATAGGGAGGAGGGTGTCGGGGCTGGAGGAGGTTACAGAGATATGGAGGGGGTGGAGGGGCTGGAGGGGGTTACAGAGATAGGGAGGGGGTGGAGGGGCTGGAGGGGGTTACAGAGATAGGGAGGGGGTGTAGGGGCTGGAGGGGGTTACAGAGATAGGGAGGAGGGTGTCGGGGCTGGAGGAGGTTACAGAGATAGGGAGGGGGTGTAGGGGCTGGAGGGGGTTACAGAGATAGGGAGGGGGTGGAGGAGGTTACAGAGATAGGGAGGGGGTGTAGGGGCTGGAGGAGGTTACAGAGATAGGGAGGGGGTGTAGGGGCTGGAGGGGGTTACAGAGATAGGGAGGGGTTGTAGGGGCTGGAGGGGGTTACAGAGATAGGGAGGGGGTGTAGGAGCTGGAGGAGGGTACAGAGATAGGGAGGGGGTGTAGGGGCTGGAGGAGGGTGCAGAGATAGGGAGGGGGTGTAGGAGCTGGAGGAGGTTACAGAGATAGGGAGGGGGTGTAGGGGCTGGAGGAGGGTGCAGAGATAGGGAGGGGGTGGAGGAGCTGGAGGGGGTTACAGAGATAGGGAGGGGGTGTAGGGGCTGGAGGGGGTTCCAGAGATAGGGAGGGGGTGGAGGGGCTGGAGGAGGTTACAGAGATAGGGAGGGGGTGTAGGGGCTGGAGGAGGTTACAGAGATAGGGAGGGGGTGTAGGGGCTGGAGGAGGTTACAGAGATAGGGAGGGGGTGTAGGGGCTGGGGGGGGTTACAGAGATAGGGATGGGGTGTAGGGGCTGGAGGGGGTTACAGAGATAGGGAGGGGGTGTAGGAGCTGGAGGAGGTTACAGAGATAGGGAGGGGGTGTAGGGGCTGGAGGAGGGTGCAGAGATAGGGAGGGGGTGTAGGGGCTGGAGGAGGTTACATAGATAGGGAGGGGGTGTAGGGGCTGGAGGGGGTTACAGAGATAGGGAGGGGGTGTAGGGGCTGGAGGAGGTTACAGAGATAGGGAGGGGGTGTATGAGCTGGAGGAGGTTACAGAGATAGGGAGGGGGTGTAGGGGCTGGAGGAGGGTGCAGAGATAGGGAGGGGGTGTAGGGGCTGGAGGAGGTTACAGAGATAGGGAGGGGGTGTAGGGGCTGGAGGGGGTTACAGAGATAGGGAGGGGGTGTAGGGGCTGGAGGGGGTTACAGAGATAGGGAGGGGGTGTAGGAGCTGGAGGAGGGTACAGAGATAGGGAGGGGGTGTAGGGGCTGGAGGAGGGTGCAGAGATAGGGAGGGGGTGTAGGAGCTGGAGGAGGTTACAGAGATAGGGAGGGGGTGTAGGGGCTGGAGGGGGTTACAGAGATAGGGAGGGGGTGTAGGGGCTGGAGGAGGGTGCAGAGATAGGGAGGGGGTGTATGAGCTGGAGGAGGTTACAGAGATAGGGAGGGGGTGTAGGGGCTGGAGGAGGGTACAGAGATAGGGAGGGGGTGTAGGGGCTGGAGGGGGTTACAGAGATAGGGAGGGGGTGTCGGGGCTGGAGGGGGTTACAGAGATAGGGAGGGGGTGTAGGAGCTGGAGGAGGGTACAGAGATAGGGAGGGGGTGTAGGGGCTGGAGGAGGGTGCAGAGATAGGGAGGGGGTGTAGGAGCTGGAGGAGGTTACAGAGATAGGGAGGGGGTGTAGGTGCTGGAGGGGGTTACAGAGATAGGGAGGGGGTGTAGGGGCTGGAGGAGGGTGCAGAGATAGGGAGGGGGTGTATGAGCTGGAGGAGGTTACAGAGATAGGGAGGGGGTGTAGGGGCTGGAGGAGGGTGCAGAGATAGGGAGGGGGTGTAGGGGCTGGACGAGGTTACAGAGATAGGGAGGGGGTGTAGGGGCTGGAGGGGGTTACAGAGATAGGGAGGGGGTGTAGGGGCTGGAGGGGGTTACAGAGATAGGGAGGGGGTGTAGGAGCTGGAGGAGGGTACAGAGATAGGGAGGGGGTGTAGGGGCTGGAGGAGGTTACAGAGATAGGGAGGGGGTGTAGGGGCTGGAGGGGGTTCCAGAGATAGGGAGGGGGTGTAGGGGCTGGAGGAGGGTGCAGAGATAGGGAGGGGGTGTAGGAGCTGGAGGAGGTTACAGAGATAGGGAGGGGGTGTAGGGGACTGGAGGAGGTTACAGAGATAGGGAGGGGCTGGAGGAGGTTACAGAGATAGGGAGGGAGTGCAGGGGCTGGAGGAGGTTACAGAGATAGGGAGGGGGTGTAGGGGCTGGAGGAGGTTACAGAGATAGGGAGGGGGTGCAGGGGCTGGAGGAGGTTACAGAGATAGGGAGGGGGGTACAGGGGCTGGAGGAGGCTACAGAGATAGGGAGGGGTGTAGGGGCTGGAGGAGGTTACAGAGATAGGGAGGGAGTGCAGGGGCTGGAGGAGGTTACAGAGATAGGGAGGGGGTGTAGGGGCTGGAGGAGGTTACAGAGATAGGGAGGGGGTGTAGGGGCTGGAGGAGGCTACAGAGATAGGGAGGGGGTGTAGGGGCTGGAGGAGGTTACAGAGATAGGGAGGGAGTGCAGGGGCTGGAGGAGGTTACAGAGATAGGGAGGGAGTGCAGGGGCTGGAGGAGGTTACAGAGATAGGGAGGGGGTGTAGGGGCTGGAGGAGGTTACAGAGATAGGGAGGGGGTGTAGGGGCTGGAGGAGGTTACAGAGATAGGGAGGGGGCGTAGGGGCTGGAGGAGGTTACAGAGATAGGGAGGGGGTGTAGGGGCTGGAGGAGGTTACAGAGATAGGGAGGGGGGTACAGGGGCTGGAGGAGGCTACAGAGATAGGGAGGAGGGTGTCGGGGCTGGAGGGGGTTACAGAGATAGGGAGGAGGGTGTCGGGGCTGGAGGAGGTTACAGAGATAGGGAGGGGGTGGAGGGGCTGGAGGGGGTTACAGAGATAGGGAGGGGGTGGAGGGGCTGGAGGGGGTTACAGAGATAGGGAGGGGGTGTAGGGGCTGGAGGGGGTTACAGAGATAGGGAGGAGGGTGTCGGGGCTGGAGGAGGTTACAGAGATAGGGAGGGGGTGTAGGGGCTGGAGGGGGTTACAGAGATAGGGAGGGGGTGGAGGAGGTTACAGAGATAGGGAGGGGGTGTAGGGGCTGGAGGAGGTTACAGAGATAGGGAGGGGGTGTAGGGGCTGGAGGGGGTTACAGAGATAGGGAGGGGTTGTAGGGGCTGGAGGGGGTTACAGAGATAGGGAGGGGGTGTAGGAGCTGGAGGAGGGTACAGAGATAGGGAGGGGGTGTAGGGGCTGGAGGAGGGTGCAGAGATAGGGAGGGGGTGTAGGAGCTGGAGGAGGTTACAGAGATAGGGAGGGGGTGTAGGGGCTGGAGGAGGGTGCAGAGATAGGGAGGGGGTGGAGGAGCTGGAGGGGGTTACAGAGATAGGGAGGGGGTGTAGGGGCTGGAGGGGGTTACAGAGATAGGGAGGGGGTGGAGGGGCTGGAGGAGGTTACAGAGATAGGGAGGGGGTGTAGGGGCTGGAGGAGGTTACAGAGATAGGGAGGGGGTGTAGGGGCTGGGGGGGGTTACAGAGATAGGGAGGGGGTGTAGGGGCTGGAGGGGGTTACAGAGATAGGGAGGGGGTGTAGGAGCTGGAGGAGGTTACAGAGATAGGGAGGGGGTGTAGGGGCTGGAGGAGGGTGCAGAGATAGGGAGGGGGTGTAGGGGCTGGAGGAGGTTACAGAGATAGGGAGGGGGTGTAGGGGCTGGAGGGGGTTACAGAGATAGGGAGGGGGTATAGGGGCTGGAGGAGGTTACAGAGATAGGGAGGGGGTGTATGAGCTGGAGGAGGTTACAGAGATAGGGAGGGGGTGTAGGGGCTGGAGGAGGGTGCAGAGATAGGGAGGGGGTGTAGGGGCTGGAGGAGGTTACAGAGATAGGGAGGGGGTGTAGGGGCTGGAGGGGGTTACAGAGATAGGGAGGGGGTGTAGGGGCTGGAGGGGGTTACAGAGATAGGGAGGGGGTGTAGGAGCTGGAGGAGGGTACAGAGATAGGGAGGGGGTGTAGGGGCTGGAGGAGGGTGCAGAGATAGGGAGGGGGTGTAGGAGCTGGAGGAGGTTACAGAGATAGGGAGGGGGTGTAGGGGCTGGAGGGGGTTACAGAGATAGGGAGGGGGTGTAGGGGCTGGAGGAGGGTGCAGAGATAGGGAGGGGGTGTATGAGCTGGAGGAGGTTACAGAGATAGGGAGGGGGTGTAGGGGCTGGAGGGGGTTACAGAGATAGGGAGGGGGTGTAGGGGCTGGAGGGGGTTACAGAGATAGGGAGGGGGTGTAGGGGCTGGAGGAGGGTGCAGAGATAGGGAGGGGGTGTATGAGCTGGAGGAGGTTACAGAGATAGGGAGGGGGTGTAGGGGCTGGAGGAGGGTGCAGAGATAGGGAGGGGGTGTAGGGGCTGGACGAGGTTACAGAGATAGGGAGGGGGTGTAGGGGCTGGAGGGGGTTACAGAGATAGGGAGGGGGTGTAGGGGCTGGAGGGGGTTACAGAGATAGGGAGGGGGTGTAGGAGCTGGAGGAGGGTACAGAGATAGGGAGGGGGTGTAGGGGCTGGAGGAGGTTACAGAGATAGGGAGGGGGTGTAGGGGCTGGAGGGGGTTCCAGAGATAGGGAGGGGGTGTAGGGGCTGGAGGAGGGTGCAGAGATAGGGAGGGGGTGTAGGAGCTGGAGGAGGTTACAGAGATAGGGAGGGGGTGTAGGGGACTGGAGGAGGTTACAGAGATAGGGAGGGGCTGGAGGAGGTTACAGGGATAGGGAGGGAGTGCAGGGGCTGGAGGAGGTTACAGAGATAGGGAGGGGGTGTAGGGGCTGGAGGAGGTTACAGAGATAGGGAGGGGGTGCAGGGGCTGGAGGAGGTTACAGAGATAGGGAGGGGGGTACAGGGGCTGGAGGAGGCTACAGAGATAGGGAGGGGTGTAGGGGCTGGAGGAGGTTACAGAGATAGGGAGGGAGTGCAGGGGCTGGAGGAGGTTACAGAGATAGGGAGGGGGTGTAGGGGCTGGAGGAGGTTACAGAGATAGGGAGGGGGTGTAGGGGCTGGAGGAGGCTACAGAGATAGGGAGGGGGTGTAGGGGCTGGAGGAGGTTACAGAGATAGGGAGGGAGTGCAGGGGCTGGAGGAGGTTACAGAGATAGGGAGGGAGTGCAGGGGCTGGAGGAGGTTACAGAGATAGGGAGGGGGTGTAGGGGCTGGAGGAGGTTACAGAGATAGGGAGGGGGTGTAGGGGCTGGAGGAGGTTACAGAGATAGGGAGGGGGCGTAGGGGCTGGAGGAGGTTACAGAGATAGGGAGGGGGTGTAGGGGCTGGAGGAGGTTACAGAGATAGGGAGGGGGGTACAGGGGCTGGAGGAGGCTACAGAGATAGGGAGGAGGGTGTCGGGGCTGGAGGGGGTTACAGAGATAGGGAGGAGGGTGTCGGGGCTGGAGGAGGTTACAGAGATAGGGAGGGGGTGGAGGGGCTGGAGGGGGTTACAGAGATAGGGAGGGGGTGGAGGGGCTGGAGGGGGTTACAGAGATAGGGAGGGGGTGTAGGGGCTGGAGGGGGTTACAGAGATAGGGAGGAGGGTGTCGGGGCTGGAGGAGGTTACAGAGATAGGGAGGGGGTGTAGGGGCTGGAGGGGGTTACAGAGATAGGGAGGGGGTGGAGGAGGTTACAGAGATAGGGAGGGGGTGTAGGGGCTGGAGGAGGTTACAGAGATAGGGAGGGGGTGTAGGGGCTGGAGGGGGTTACAGAGATAGGGAGGGGTTGTAGGGGCTGGAGGGGGTTACAGAGATAGGGAGGGGGTGTAGGAGCTGGAGGAGGGTACAGAGATAGGGAGGGGGTGTAGGGGCTGGAGGAGGGTGCAGAGATAGGGAGGGGGTGTAGGAGCTGGAGGAGGTTACAGAGATAGGGAGGGGGTGTAGGGGCTGGAGGAGGGTGCAGAGATAGGGAGGGGGTGGAGGAGCTGGAGGGGGTTACAGAGATAGGGAGGGGGTGTAGGGGCTGGAGGGGGTTACAGAGATAGGGAGGGGGTTACAGAGATAGGGAGGGGGTGGAGGGGCTGGAGGAGGTTACAGAGATAGGGAGGGGGTGTAGGGGCTGGAGGAGGTTACAGAGATAGGGAGGGGGTGTAGGGGCTGGGGGGGGTTACAGAGATAGGGAGGGGGTGTAGGGGCTGGAGGGGGTTACAGAGATAGGGAGGGGGTGTAGGAGCTGGAGGAGGTTACAGAGATAGGGAGGGGGTGTAGGGGCTGGAGGAGGGTGCAGAGATAGGGAGGGGGTGTAGGGGCTGGAGGAGGTTACAGAGATAGGGAGGGGGTGTAGGGGCTGGAGGGGGTTACAGAGATAGGGAGGGGGTATAGGGGCTGGAGGAGGTTACAGAGATAGGGAGGGGGTGTATGAGCTGGAGGAGGTTACAGAGATAGGGAGGGGGTGTAGGGGCTGGAGGAGGGTGCAGAGATAGGGAGGGGGTGTAGGGGCTGGAGGAGGTTACAGAGATAGGGAGGGGGTGTAGGGGCTGGAGGGGGTTACAGAGATAGGGAGGGGGTGTAGGGGCTGGAGGGGGTTACAGAGATAGGGAGGGGGTGTAGGAGCTGGAGGAGGGTACAGAGATAGGGAGGGGGTGTAGGGGCTGGAGGAGGGTGCAGAGATAGGGAGGGGGTGTAGGAGCTGGAGGAGGTTACAGAGATAGGGAGGGGGTGTAGGGGCTGGAGGGGGTTACAGAGATAGGGAGGGGGTGTAGGGGCTGGAGGAGGGTGCAGAGATAGGGAGGGGGTGTATGAGCTGGAGGAGGTTACAGAGATAGGGAGGGGGTGTAGGGGCTGGAGGGGGTTACAGAGATAGGGAGGGGGTGTAGGGGCTGGAGGGGGTTACAGAGATAGGGAGGAGGGTGTCGGGGCTGGAGGAGGTTACAGAGATAGGGAGGGGGTGTAGGGGCTGGAGGGGGTTACAGAGATAGGGAGGGGGTGGAGGGGCTGGAGGAGGTTACAGAGATAGGGAGGGGGTGTAGGGGCTGGAGGAGGTTACAGAGATAGGGACGGGGTGGAGGGGGTTACAGAGATAGGGAGGGGGTGTAGGGGCTGGAGGGGGTTACAGAGATAGGGAGGGGGTGTAGGAGCTGGAGGAGGGTACAGAGATAGGGAGGGGGTGTAGGGGCTGGAGGGGGTTACAGAGATAGGGAGGGGGTGTAGGGGCTGGAGGGGGTTACAGAGATAGGGAGGGGGTGTAGGAGCTGGAGGAGGGTACAGAGATAGGGAGGGGGTGTAGGGGCTGGAGGAGGGTGCAGAGATAGGGAGGGGGTGTAGGAGCTGGAGGAGGTTACAGAGATAGGGAGGGGGTGTAGGGGCTGGAGGGGGTTACAGAGATAGGGAGGGGGTGTAGGGGCTGGAGGAGGGTGCAGAGATAGGGAGGGGGTGTATGAGCTGGAGGAGGTTACAGAGATAGGGAGGGGGTGTAGGGGCTGGAGGAGGGTGCAGAGATAGGGAGGGGGTGTAGGGGCTGGAGGAGGTTACAGACATAGGGAGGGGGTGTAGGGGCTGGAGGGGGTTACAGAGATAGGGAGGGGGTGTAGGGGCTGGAGGGGGTTACAGAGATAGGGAGGGGGTGTAGGAGCTGGAGGAGGGTACAGAGATAGGGAGGGGGTGTAGGGGCTGGAGGAGGTTACAGAGATAGGGAGGGGGTGTAGGGGCTGGAGGGGGTTACAGAGATAGGGAGGGGGTGTAGGGGCTGGAGGAGGGTGCAGAGATAGGGAGGGGGTGTAGGAGCTGGAGGAGGTTACAGAGATAGGGAGGGGGTGTAGGGGACTGGAGGAGGTTACAGAGATAGGGAGGGGGTGTAGGGGCTGGAGGAGGTTACAGAGATAGGGAGGGAGTGCAGGGGCTGGAGGAGGTTACAGAGATAGGGAGGGGGTGTAGGGGCTGGAGGAGGTTACAGAGATAGGGAGGGGGTGCAGGGGCTGGAGGAGGTTACAGAGATAGGGAGGGGGGTACAGGGGCTGGAGGAGGCTACAGAGATAGGGAGGGGTGTAGGGGCTGGAGGAGGTTACAGAGATAGGGAGGAAGTGCAGGGGCTGGAGGAGGTTACAGAGATAGGGAGGGGGTGTAGGGGCTGGAGGAGGTTACAGAGATAGGGAGGGGGTGTAGGGGCTGGAGGAGGCTACAGAGATAGGGAGGGGGTGTAGGGGCTGGAGGAGGTTACAGAGATAGGGAGGGAGTGCAGGGCTGGAGGAGGTTACAGAGATAGGGAGGGAGTGCAGGGGCTGGAGGAGGTTACAGAGATAGGGAGGGGGTGTAGGGGCTGGAGGAGGTTACAGAGATAGGGAGGGGGTGTAGGGGCTGGAGGAGGGTACAGAGATAGGGAGGGGGCGTAGGGGCTGGAGGAGGTTACAGAGATAGGGAGGGGGTGTAGGGGCTGGAGGAGGTTACAGAGATAGGGAGGGGGGTACAGGGGCTGGAGGAGGCTACAGAGATAGGGAGGAGGGTGTCGGGGCTGGAGGGGGTTACAGAGATAGGGAGGAGGGTGTCGGGGCTGGAGGAGGTTACAGAGATATGGAGGGGGTGGAGCGGCTGGAGGGGGTTACAGAGATAGGGAGGGGGTGGAGGGGCTGGAGGGGGTTACAGAGATAGGGAGGGGGTGTATGAGCTGGAGGAGGTTACAGAGATAGGGAGGGGGTGTAGGGGCTGGAGGAGGGTGCAGAGATAGGGAGGGGGTGTAGGGGCTGGAGGAGGTTACAGAGATAGGGAGGGGGTGTAGGGGCTGGAGGGGGTTACAGAGATAGGGAGGGGGTGTAGGGGCTGGAGGGGGTTACAGAGATAGGGAGGGGGTGTAGGAGCTGGAGGAGGGTACAGAGATAGGGAGGGGGTGTAGGGGCTGGAGGAGGGTGCAGAGATAGGGAGGGGGTGTAGGAGCTGGAGGAGGTTACAGAGATAGGGAGGGGGTGTAGGGGCTGGAGGGGGTTACAGAGATAGGGAGGGGGTGTAGGGGCTGGAGGAGGGTGCAGAGATAGGGAGGGGGTGTATGAGCTGGAGGAGGTTACAGAGATAGGGAGGGGGTGTAGGGGCTGGAGGAGGGTGCAGAGATAGGGAGGGGGTGTAGGAGCTGGAGGAGGTTACAGAGATAGGGAGGGTGTGTAGGGGCTGGAGGGGGTTACAGAGATAGGGAGGGGGTGTAGGGGCTGGAGGGGGTTACAGAGATAGGGAGGAGGGTGTCGGGGCTGGAGGAGGTTACAGAGATAGGGAGGGGGTGTAGGGGCTGGAGGGGGTTACAGAGATAGGGAGGGGGTGGAGGGGCTGGAGGAGGTTACAGAGATAGGGAGGGGGTGTAGGGGCTGGAGGAGGTTACAGAGATAGGGACGGGGTGGAGGGGGTTACAGAGATAGGGAGGGGGTGTAGGGGCTGGAGGGGGTTACAGAGATAGGGAGGGGGTGTAGGGGCTGGAGGGGGTTACAGAGATAGGGAGGGGGTGTAGGAGCTGGAGGAGGGTACAGAGATAGGGAGGGGGTGTAGGGGCTGGAGGAGGGTGCAGAGATAGGGAGGGGGTGTAGGAGCTGGAGGAGGTTACAGAGATAGGGAGGGGGTGTAGGGGCTGGAGGGGGTTACAGAGATAGGGAGGGGGTGTAGGGGCTGGAGGAGGGTGCAGAGATAGGGAGGGGGTGTATGAGCTGGAGGAGGTTACAGAGATAGGGAGGGGGTGTAGGGGCTGGAGGAGGGTGCAGAGATAGGGAGAGGGTGTAGGGGCTGGAGGAGGTTACAGAGATAGGGAGGGGGTGTCGGGGCTGGAGGGGGTTACAGAGATAGGGAGGGGGTGTAGGGGCTGGAGGGGGTTACAGAGATAGGGAGGGGGTGTAGGAGCTGGAGGAGGGTACAGAGATAGGGAGGGGGTGTAGGGGCTGGAGGAGGTTACAGAGATAGGGAGGGGGTGTAGGGGCTGGAGGGGGTTACAGAGATAGGGAGGGGGTGTAGGGGCTGGAGGGTGCAGAGATAGGGAGGGGGTGTAGGAGCTGGAGGAGGTTACAGAGATAGGGAGGGGGTGTAGGGGACTGGAGGAGGTTACAGAGATAGGGAGGGGGTGTAGGGGCTGGAGGAGGTTACAGAGATAGGGAGGGAGTGCAGGGGCTGGAGGAGGTTACAGAGATAGGGAGGGGGTGCAGGGGCTGGAGGAGGTTACAGAGATAGGGAGGGGGGTACAGGGGCTGGAGGAGGCTACAGAGATAGGGAGGGGTGTAGGGGCTGGAGGAGGTTACAGAGATAGGGAGGAAGTGCAGGGGCTGGAGGAGGTTACAGAGATAGGGAGGGGGTGTAGGGGCTGGAGGAGGTTACAGAGATAGGGAGGGGGTGTAGGGGCTGGAGGAGGCTACAGAGATAGGGAGGGGGTGTAGGGGCTGGAGGAGGTTACAGAGATAGGGAGGGAGTGCAGGGCTGGAGGAGGTTACAGAGATAGGGAGGGAGTGCAGGGGCTGGAGGAGGTTACAGAGATAGGGAGGGGGTGTAGGGGCTGGAGGAGGTTACAGAGATAGGGAGGGGGTGTAGGGGCTGGAGGAGGGTACAGAGATAGGGAGGGGGCGTAGGGGCTGGAGGAGGTTACAGAGATAGGGAGGGGGTGTAGGGGCTGGAGGAGGTTACAGAGATAGGGAGGGGGGTACAGGGGCTGGAGGAGGCTACAGAGATAGGGAGGAGGGTGTCGGGGCTGGAGGGGGTTACAGAGATAGGGAGGAGGGTGTCGGGGCTGGAGGAGGTTACAGAGATATGGAGGGGGTGGAGGGGCTGGAGGGGGTTACAGAGATAGGGAGGGGGTGGAGGGGCTGGAGGGGGTTACAGAGATAGGGAGGGGGTGTAGGGGCTGGAGGGGGTTACAGAGATAGGGAGGAGGGTGTCGGGGCTGGAGGAGGTTACAGAGATAGGGAGGGGGTGTAGGGGCTGGAGGGGGTTACAGAGATAGGGAGGGGGTGGAGGAGGTTACAGAGATAGGGAGGGGGTGTAGGGGCTGGAGGAGGTTACAGAGATAGGGAGGGGGTGTAGGGGCTGGAGGGGGTTACAGAGATAGGGAGGGGGTGTAGGAGCTGGAGGAGGGTACAGAGATAGGGAGGGGGTGTAGGGGCTGGAGGAGGGTGCAGAGATAGGGAGGGGGTGTAGGAGCTGGAGGAGGTTACAGAGATAGGGAGGGGGTGTAGGGGCTGGAGGAGGGTGCAGAGATAGGGAGGGGGTGGAGGAGCTGGAGGGGGTTACAGAGATAGGGAGGGGGTGTAGGGGCTGGAGGGGGTTACAGAGATAGGGAGGGGGTGGAGGGGCTGGAGGAGGTTACAGAGATAGGGAGGGGGTGTAGGGGCTGGAGGAGGTTACAGAGATAGGGAGGGGGTGTAGGGGCTGGAGGAGGTTACAGAGATAGGGAGGGGGTGTAGGGGCTGGGGGGGGTTACAGAGATAGGGAGGGGGTGTAGGGGCTGGAGGGGGTTACAGAGATAGGGAGGGGGTGTAGGAGCTGGAGGAGGTTACAGAGATAGGGAGGGGGTGTAGGGGCTGGAGGAGGGTGCAGAGATAGGGAGGGGGTGTAGGGGCTGGAGGAGGTTACAGAGATAGGGAGGGGGTGTAGGGGCTGGAGGGGGTTACAGAGATAGGGAGGGGGTGTAGGGGCTGGAGGAGGTTACAGAGATAGGGAGGGGGTGTATGAGCTGGAGGAGGTTACAGAGATAGGGAGGGGGTGTAGGGGCTGGAGGAGGGTGCAGAGATAGGGAGGGGGTGTAGGGGCTGGAGGAGGTTACAGAGATAGGGAGGGGGTGTAGGGGCTGGAGGGGGTTACAGAGATAGGGAGGGGGTGTAGGGGCTGGAGGGGGTTACAGAGATAGGGAGGGGGTGTAGGAGCTGGAGGAGGGTACAGAGATAGGGAGGGGGTGTAGGGGCTGGAGGAGGGTGCAGAGATAGGGAGGGGGTGTAGGAGCTGGAGGAGGTTACAGAGATAGGGAGGGGGTGTACGGGCTGGAGGGGGTTACAGAGATAGGGAGGGGGTGTAGGGGCTGGAGGAGGGTGCAGAGATAGGGAGGGGGTGTATGAGCTGGAGGAGGTTACAGAGATAGGGAGGGGGTGTAGGGGCTGGAGGAGGGTACAGAGATATGGAGGGGGTGTAGGGGCTGGAGGGGGTTACAGAGATAGGGAGGGGGTGTAGGGGCTGGAGGGGGTTACAGAGATAGGGAGGGGGTGTAGGAGCTGGAGGAGGGTACAGAGATAGGGAGGGGGTGTAGGGGCTGGAGGAGGGTGCAGAGATAGGGAGGGGGTGTAGGAGCTGGAGGAGGTTACAGAGATAGGGAGGGGGTGTAGGGGCTGGAGGGGGTTACAGAGATAGGGAGGGGGTGTAGGGGCTGGAGGAGGGTGCAGAGATAGGGAGGGGGTGTATGAGCTGGAGGAGGTTACAGAGATAGGGAGGGGGTGTAGGGGCTGGAGGAGGGTGCAGAGATAGGGAGGGGGTGTAGGGGCTGGAGGAGGTTACAGAGATAGGGAGGGGGTGTAGGGGCTGGAGGGGGTTACAGAGATAGGGAGGGGGTGTAGGGGCTGGAGGGGGTTACAGAGATAGGGAGGGGGTGTAGGAGCTGGAGGAGGGTACAGAGATAGGGAGCGGGTGTAGGGGCTGGAGGAGGTTACAGAGATAGGGAGGGGGTGTAGGGGCTGGAGGGGGTTACAGAGATAGGGAGGGGGTGTAGGGGCTGGAGGAGGGTGCAGAGATAGGGAGGGGGTGTAGGAGCTGGAGGAGGTTACAGAGATAGGGAGGGGGTGTAGGGGACTGGAGGAGGTTACAGAGATAGGGAGGGGGTGTAGGGGCTGGAGGAGGTTACAGAGATAGGGAGGGAGTGCAGGGGCTGGAGGAGGTTACAGAGATAGGGAGGGGGTGTAGGGGCTGGAGGAGGTTACAGAGATAGGGAGGGGGTGCAGGGGCTGGAGGAGGTTACAGAGATAGGGAGGGGGGTACAGGGGCTGGAGGAGGCTACAGAGATAGGGAGGGGTGTAGGGGCTGGAGGAGGTTACAGAGATAGGGAGGGAGTGCAGGGGCTGGAGGAGGTTACAGAGATAGGGAGGGGGTGTAGGGGCTGGAGGAGGTTACAGAGATAGGGAGGGGGTGTAGTGGCTGGAGGAGGCTACAGAGATAGGGAGGGGGTGTAGGGGCTGGAGGAGGTTACAGAGATAGGGAGGGAGTGCAGGGGCTGGAGGAGGTTACAGAGATAGGGAGGGAGTGCAGGGGCTGGAGGAGGTTACAGAGATAGGGAGGGGGTGTAGGGGCTGGAGGAGGTTACAGAGATAGGGAGGGGGTGTAGGGGCTGGAGGAGGTTACAGAGATAGGGAGGGGGCGTAGGGGCTGGAGGAGGTTACAGAGATAGGGAGGGGGTGTAGGGGCTGGAGGAGGTTACAGAGATAGGGAGGGGGGTACAGGGGCTGGAGGAGGCTACAGAGATAGGGAGGAGGGTGTCGGGGCTGGAGGGGGTTACAGAGATAGGGAGGAGGGTGTCGGGGCTGGAGGAGGTTACAGAGATAGGGAGGGGGTGGAGGGGCTGGAGGGGGTTACAGAGATAGGGAGGGGGTGGAGGGGCTGGAGGGGGTTACAGAGATAGGGAGGGGGTGTAGGGGCTGGAGGGGGTTACAGAGATAGGGAGGAGGGTGTCGGGGCTGGAGGAGGTTACAGAGATAGGGAGGGGGTGGAGGAGGTTACAGAGATAGGGAGGGGGTGTAGGGGCTGGAGGAGGTTACAGAGATAGGGAGGGGGGTGTCGGGGCTGGAGGAGGTTACAGAGATAGGGAGGGGGTGGAGGGGCTGGAGGGGGTTACAGAGATAGGGAGGGGTTGTAGGGGCTGGAGGGGGTTACAGAGATAGGGAGGGGGTGTAGGAGCTGGAGGAGGGTACAGAGATAGGGAGGGGGTGTAGGGGCTGGAGGAGGGTGCAGAGATAGGGAGGGGGTGTAGGAGCTGGAGGAGGTTACAGAGAATAGGGAGGGGGTGTAGGGGCTGGAGGAGGGTGCAGAGATAGGGAGGGGGTGGAGGAGCTGGAGGGGGTTACAGAGATAGGGAGGGGGTGTAGAGGCTGGAGGGGGTTACAGAGATAGGGAGGGGGTGGAGGGGCTGGAGGGGGTTACAGAGATAGGGAGGAGGGTGTCGGGGCTGGAGGAGGTTACAGAGATAGGGAGGGGGTGGAGGAGGTTACAGAGATAGGGAGGGGGTGTAGGGGCTGGAGGAGGTTACAGAGATAGGGAGGGGGTGTAGGGGCTGGAGGGGGTTACAGAGATAGGGAGGGGTTGTAGGGGCTGGAGGGGGTTACAGAGATAGGGAGGGGGTGTAGGAGCTGGAGGAGGGTACAGAGATAGGGAGGGGGTGTAGGGGCTGGAGGAGGGTGCAGAGATAGGGAGGGGGTGTAGGAGCTGGAGGAGGTTACAGAGATAGGGAGGGGGTGTAGGGGCTGGAGGAGGGTGCAGAGATAGGGAGGGGGTGGAGGAGCTGGAGGGGGTTACAGAGATAGGGAGGGGGTGTAGAGGCTGGAGGGGGTTACAGAGATAGGGAGGGGGTGGAGGGGCTGGAGGAGGTTACAGAGATAGGGAGGGGGTGTAGGGGCTGGAGGAGGTTACAGAGATAGGGAGGGGGTGTAGGGGCTGGGGGGGGTTACAGAGATAGGGAGGGGGTGTAGGGGCTGGAGGGGGTTACAGAGATAGGGAGGGGGTGTAGGAGCTGGAGGAGGTTACAGAGATAGGGAGGGGGTGTAGGGGCTGGAGGAGGGTGCAGAGATAGGGAGGGGGTGTAGGGGCTGGAGGAGGTTACAGAGATAGGGAGGGGGTGTAGGGGCTGGAGGGGGTTACAGAGATAGGGAGGGGGTGTAGGGGCTGGAGGAGGTTACAGAGATAGGGAGGGGGTGTATGAGCTGGAGGAGGTTACAGAGATAGGGAGGGGGTGTAGGGGCTGGAGGAGGGTGCAGAGATAGGGAGGGGGTGTAGGGGCTGGAGGAGGTTACAGAGATAGGGAGGGGGTGTAGGGGCTGGAGGGGGTTACAGAGATAGGGAGGGGGTGTAGGGGCTGGAGGGGGTTACAGAGATAGGGAGGGGGTGTAGGAGCTGGAGGAGGGTACAGAGATAGGGAGGGGGTGTAGGGGCTGGAGGAGGGTGCAGAGATAGGGAGGGGGTGTAGGAGCTGGAGGAGGTTACAGAGATAGGGAGGGGGTGTAGGGGCTGGAGGGGGTTACAGAGATAGGGAGGGGGTGTAGGGGCTGGAGGAGGGTGCAGAGATAGGGAGGGGGTGTATGAGCTGGAGGAGGTTACAGAGATAGGGAGGGGGTGTCGGGGCTGGAGGGGGTTACAGAGATAGGGAGGGGGTGTAGGGGCTGGAGGGGGTTACAGAGATAGGGAGGAGGGTGTCGGGGCTGGAGGAGGTTACAGAGATAGGGAGGGGGTGTAGGGGCTGGAGGGGGTTACAGAGATAGGGAGGGGGTGGAGGGGCTGGAGGAGGTTACAGAGATAGGGAGGGGGTGTAGGGGCTGGAGGAGGTTACAGAGATAGGGACGGGGTGGAGGGGGTTACAGAGATAGGGAGGGGGTGTAGGGGCTGGAGGGGGTTACAGAGATAGGGAGGGGGTGTAGGAGCTGGAGGAGGGTACAGAGATAGGGAGGGGGTGTAGGGGCTGGAGGGGGTTACAGAGATAGGGAGGGGGTGTAGGGGCTGGAGGGGGTTACAGAGATAGGGAGGGGGTGTAGGAGCTGGAGGAGGGTACAGAGATAGGGAGGGGGTGTAGGGGCTGGAGGAGGGTGCAGAGATAGGGAGGGGGTGTAGGAGCTGGAGGAGGTTACAGAGATAGGGAGGGGGTGTAGGGGCTGGAGGGGGTTACAGAGATAGGGAGGGGGTGTAGGGGCTGGAGGAGGGTGCAGAGATAGGGAGGGGGTGTATGAGCTGGAGGAGGTTACAGAGATAGGGAGGGGGTGTAGGGGCTGGAGGAGGGTGCAGAGATAGGGAGGGGGTGTAGGGGCTGGAGGAGGTTACAGAGATAGGGAGGGGGTGTAGGGGCTGGAGGGGGTTACAGAGATAGGGAGGGGGTGTAGGGGCTGGAGGGGGTTACAGAGATAGGGAGGGGGTGTAGGAGCTGGAGGAGGGTACAGAGATAGGGAGGGGGTGTAGGGGCTGGAGGAGGTTACAGAGATAGGGAGGGGGTGTAGGGGCTGGAGGGGGTTACAGAGATAGGGAGGGGGTGTAGGGGCTGGAGGAGGGTGCAGAGATAGGGAGGGGGTGTAGGAGCTGGAGGAGGTTACAGAGATAGGGAGGGGGTGTAGGGGACTGGAGGAGGTTACAGAGATAGGGAGGGGGTGTAGGGGCTGGAGGAGGTTACAGAGATAGGGAGGGAGTGCAGGGGCTGGAGGAGGTTACAGAGACAGGGAGGGGGTGTAGGGGCTGGAGGAGGTTACAGAGATAGGGAGGGGGTGCAGGGGCTGGAGGAGGTTACAGAGATAGGGAGGGGGGTACAGGGGCTGGAGGAGGCTACAGAGATAGGGAGGGGTGTAGGGGCTGGAGGAGGTTACAGAGATAGGGAGGAAGTGCAGGGGCTGGAGGAGGTTACAGAGATAGGGAGGGGGTGTAGGGGCTGGAGGAGGTTACAGAGATAGGGAGGGGGTGTAGGGGCTGGAGGAGGCTACAGAGATAGGGAGGGGGTGTAGGGGCTGGAGGAGGTTACAGAGATAGGGAGGGAGTGCAGGGCTGGAGGAGGTTACAGAGATAGGGAGGGAGTGCAGGGGCTGGAGGAGGTTACAGAGATCGGGAGGGGGTGTAGGGGCTGGAGGAGGTTACAGAGATAGGGAGGGGGTGTAGGGGCTGGAGGAGGGTACAGAGATAGGGAGGGGGCGTAGGGGCTGGAGGAGGTTACAGAGATAGGGAGGGGGTGTAGGGGCTGGAGGAGGTTACAGAGATAGGGAGGGGGGTACAGGGGCTGGAGGAGGCTACAGAGATAGGGAGGAGGGTGTCGGGGCTGGAGGGGGTTACAGAGATAGGGAGGAGGGTGTCGGGGCTGGAGGAGGTTACAGAGATATGGAGGGGGTGGAGCGGCTGGAGGGGGTTACAGAGATAGGGAGGGGGTGGAGGGGCTGGAGGGGGTTACAGAGATAGGGAGGGGGTGTAGGGGCTGGAGGGGGTTACAGAGATAGGGAGGAGGGTGTCGGGGCTGGAGGAGGTTACAGAGATAGGGAGGGGGTGTAGGGGCTGGAGGGGGTTACAGAGATAGGGAGGGGGTGGAGGAGGTTACAGAGAGAGGGAGGGGGTGTAGGGGCTGGAGGAGGTTACAGAGATAGGGAGGGGGTGTAGGGGCTGGAGGGGGTTACAGAGATAGGGAGGGGTTGTAGGGGCTGGAGGGGGTTACAGAGATAGGGAGGGGGTGTAGGAGCTGGAGGAGGGTACAGAGATAGGGAGGGGGTGTAGGGGCTGGAGGAGGGTGCAGAGATAGGGAGGGGGTGTAGGAGCTGGAGGAGGTTACAGAGATAGGGAGGGGGTGTAGGGGCTGGAGGAGGGTGCAGAGATAGGGAGGGGGTGGAGGAGCTGGAGGGGGTTACAGAGATAGGGAGGGCGTGTAGGGGCTGGAGGGGGTTACAGAGATAGGGAGGGGGTGGAGGGGCTGGAGGAGGTTACAGAGATAGGGAGGGGGTGTAGGGGCTGGAGGAGGTTACAGAGATAGGGAGGGGGTGTAGGGGCTGGAGGAGGTTACAGAGATAGGGAGGGGGTGTAGGGGCTGGGGGGGGTTACAGAGATAGGGAGGGGGTGTAGGGGCTGGAGGGGGTTACAGAGATAGGGAGGGGGTGTAGGAGCTGGAGGAGGTTACAGAGATAGGGAGGGGGTGTAGGGGCTGGAGGAGGGTGCAGAGATAGGGAGGGGGTGTAGGGGCTGGAGGAGGTTACAGAGATAGGGAGGGGGTGTAGGGGCTGGAGGGGGTTACAGAGATAGGGAGGGGGTGTAGGGGCTGGAGGAGGTTACAGAGATAGGGAGGGGGTGTATGAGCTGGAGGAGGTTACAGAGATAGGGAGGGGGTGTAGGGGCTGGAGGAGGGTGCAGAGATAGGGAGGGGGTGTAGGGGCTGGAGGAGGTTACAGAGATAGGGAGGGGGTGTAGGGGCTGGAGGGGGTTACAGAGATAGGGAGGGGGTGTAGGGGCTGGAGGGGGTTACAGAGATAGGGAGGGGGTGTAGGAGCTGGAGGAGGGTACAGAGATAGGGAGGGGGTGTAGGGGCTGGAGGAGGGTGCAGAGATAGGGAGGGGGTGTAGGAGCTGGAGGAGGTTACAGAGATAGGGAGGGGGTGTAGGGGCTGGAGGGGGTTACAGAGATAGGGAGGGGGTGTAGGGGCTGGAGGAGGGTGCAGAGATAGGGAGGGGGTGTATGAGCTGGAGGAGGTTACAGAGATAGGGAGGGGGTGTAGGGGCTGGAGGAGGGTGCAGAGATAGGGAGGGGGTGTCGGAGCTGGAGGAGGTTACAGAGATAGGGAGGGGGTGTAGGGGCTGGAGGGGGTTACAGAGATAGGGAGGGGGTGTAGGGGCTGGAGGAGGTTAGAGATAGGGAGGGGGTGTAGGAGCTGGAGGAGGTTAGAGATAGGGAGGGGGTGTAGGAGCTGGAGGAGGTTACAGAGATAGGGAGGGGGTGTAGGAGCTGGAGGAGGTTAGAGATAGGGAGGGGGTGTAGGAGCTGGAGGAGGCTACAGAGATAGGGAGGGGGTGTAGGGGCTGGAGGAGGTTAGAGAGATAGGGAGGGGTGTAGGGGCTGGAGGAGGTTAGAGATAGGGAGGGGGTGTAGGGGCTGGAGGAGGTTACAGAGATAGGGAGGGGGTGTAGGAGCTGGAGGAGGTTACAGAGATAGGGAGGGGGTGTAGGAGCTGGAGGAGGTTAGAGATAGGGAGGGGGTGTAGGGGCTGGAGGAGGTTACAGAGATAGGGAGGGGGTGTAGGGGCTGGAGGAGGTTAGAGAGATAGGGAGGGGTGTAGGGGCTGGAGGAGGTTAGAGAGATAGGGAGGGGTGTAGGGGCTGGAGGAGGTTAGAGATAGGGAGGGGGTGTAGGGGCTGGAGGAGGTTACAGAGACAGGGAGGGGGTGTAGGGGCTGGAGGAGGGTGCAGAGATAGGGAGGGGGTGTAGGGGCTGGAGGAGGTTACAGAGATAGGGAGGGGGTGTAGGGGCTGGAGGGGGTTACAGAGATAGGGAGGGGGTGTAGGGGCTGGAGGGGGTTACAGAGATAGGGAGGGGGTGTAGGGGCTGGAGGAGGGTACAGAGATAGGGAGGGGGTGCAGGGGCTGGAGGAGGTTACAGAGATAGGGAGGGGGTGTAGGGGCTGGAGGGGGTTACAGAGATAGGGAGGGGGTGTAGGGGCTGGAGGAGGGTGCAGAGATAGGGAGGGGGTGTAGGAGCTGGAGGAGGTTACAGAGATAGGGAGGGGGTGTAGGGGACTGGAGGAGGTTACAGAGATAGGGAGGGGGTGTACGGGCTGGAGGAGGTTACAGAGATAGGGAGGGAGTGCAGGGGCTGGAGGAGGTTACAGAGATAGGGAGGGGGTGTAGGGGCTGGAGGAGGTTACAGAGATAGGGAGGGGGTGCAGGGGCTGGAGGAGGTTACAGAGATAGGGAGGGGGGTACAGGGGCTGGAGGAGGCTACAGAGATAGGGAGGGGTGTAGGGGCTGGAGGAGGTTACAGAGATAGGGAGGGAGTGCAGGGGCTGGAGGAGGTTACAGAGATAGGGAGGGGGTGTAGGGGCTGGAGGAGGTTACAGAGATAGGGAGGGGGTGTAGGGGCTGGAGGAGGCTACAGAGATAGGGAGGGGGTGTAGGGGCTGGAGGAGGTTACAGAGATAGGGAGGGAGTGCAGGGGCTGGAGGAGGTTACAGAGAGAGGGAGGGAGTGCAGGGGCTGGAGGAGGTTACAGAGATAGGGAGGGGGTGTAGGGGCTGGAGGAGGTTACAGAGATAGGGAGGGGGTGTCGGGGCTGGAGGAGGTTACAGAGATAGGGAGGGGGCGTAGGGGCTGGAGGAGGTTACAGAGATAGGGAGGGGGTGTAGGGGCTGGAGGAGGTTACAGAGATAGGGAGGGGGGTACAGGGGCTGGAGGAGGCTACAGAGATAGGGAGGAGGGTGTCGGGGCTGGAGGGGGTTACAGAGATAGGGAGGAGGGTGTCGGGGCTGGAGGAGGTTACAGAGATAGGGAGGGGGTGGGGGGGCTGGAGGGGGTTACAGAGATAGGGAGGGGGTGGAGGGGCTGGAGGGGGTTACAGAGATAGGGAGGGGGTGTAGGGGCTGGAGGGGGTTACAGAGATAGGGAGGAGGGTGTCGGGGCTGGAGGAGGTTACAGAGATAGGGAGGGGGTGTAGGGGCTGGAGGGGGTTACAGAGATAGGGAGGGGGTGGAGGAGGTTACAGAGATAGGGAGGGGGTGTAGGGGCTGGAGGAGGTTACAGAGATAGGGAGGGGGTGTAGGGGCTGGAGGGGGTTACAGAGATAGGGAGGGGTTGGAGGGGCTGGAGGGGGTTACAGAGATAGGGAGGGGGTGTAGGAGCTGGAGGAGGGTACAGAGATAGGGAGGGGGTGTAGGGGCTGGAGGAGGGTGCAGAGATAGGGAGGGGGTGTAGGAGCTGGAGGAGGTTACAGAGATAGGGAGGGGGTGTAGGGGCTGGAGGAGGGTGCAGAGATAGGGAGGGGGTGGAGGAGCTGGAGGGGGTTACAGAGATAGGGAGGGGGTGTAGGGGCTGGAGGGGGTTACAGAGATAGGGAGGGGGTGGAGGGGCTGGAGGAGGTTACAGAGATAGGGAGGGGGTGTAGGGGCTGGAGGAGGTTACAGAGATAGGGAGGGGGTGCCGGGGCTGGAGGAGGTTACAGAGATAGGGAGGGGGTGTAGGGGCTGGGGGGGGTTACAGAGATAGGGAGGGGGTGTAGGGGCTGGAGGGGGTTACAGAGATAGGGAGGGGGTGTAGGAGCTGGAGGAGGTTACAGAGATAGGGAGGGGGTGTAGGGGCTGGAGGAGGGTGCAGAGATAGGGAGGGGGTGTAGGGGCTGGAGGAGGTTACAGAGATAGGGAGGGGGTGTAGGGGCTGGAGGGGGTTACAGAGATAGGGAGGGGGTGTAGGGGCTGGAGGAGGTTACAGAGATAGGGAGGGGGTGTATGAGCTGGAGGAGGTTACAGAGATAGGGAGGGGGTGTAGGGGCTGGAGGGGGGTGCAGAGATAGGGAGGGGGTGTAGGGGCTGGAGGAGGTTACAGAGATAGGGAGGGGGTGTAGGGGCTGGAGGGGGTTACAGAGATAGGGAGGGGGTGTAGGGGCTGGAGGGGGTTACAGAGATAGGGAGGGGGTGTAGGAGCTGGAGGAGGGTACAGAGATAGGGAGGGGGTGTAGGGGCTGGAGGAGGGTGCAGAGATAGGGAGGGGGTGTAGGAGCTGGAGGAGGTTACAGAGATAGGGAGGGGGTGTAGGGGCTGGAGGGGGTTTCAGAGATAGGGAGGGGGTGTAGGGGCTGGAGGAGGGTGCAGAGATAGGGAGGGGGTGTATGAGCTGGAGGAGGTTACAGAGATAGGGAGGGGGTGTAGGGGCTGGAGGAGGGTGCAGAGATCGGGAGGGGGTGTCGGAGCTGGAGGAGGTTACAGAGATAGGGAGGGGGTGTAGGGGCTGGAGGGGGTTACAGAGATAGGGAGGGGGTGTAGGGGCTGGAGGGGGTTACAGAGATAGGGAGGAGGGTGTCGGGGCTGGAGGAGGTTACAGAGATAGGGAGGGGGTGTAGGGGCTGGAGGGGGTTACAGAGATAGGGAGGGGGTGGAGGGGCTGGAGGAGGTTACAGAGATAGGGAGGGGGTGTCGGGGCTGGAGGAGGTTACAGAGATAGGGACGGGGTGGAGGGTGTTACAGAGATAGGGAGGGGGTGTAGGGGCTGGAGGGGGTTACAGAGATAGGGAGGGGGTGTAGGAGCTGGAGGAGGGTACAGAGATAGGGAGGGGGTGTAGGGGCTGGAGGGGGTTACAGAGATAGGGAGGGGGTGTAGGGGCTGGAGGGGGTTACAGAGATAGGGAGGGGGTGTAGGAGCTGGAGGAGGGTACAGAGATAGGGAGGGGGTGTAGGGGCTGGAGGAGGGTGCAGAGATAGGGAGGGGGTGTAGGAGCTGGAGGAGGTTACAGAGATAGGGAGGGGGTGTAGGGGGTTACAGAGATAGGGAGGGGGTGTAGGGGCTGGAGGAGGGTGCAGAGATAGGGAGGGGGTGTATGAGCTGGAGGAGGTTACAGAGATAGGGAGGGGGTGTAGGGGCTGGAGGAGGGTGCAGAGGTAGGGAGGGGGTGTAGGGGCTGGAGGAGGTTACAGAGATAGGGAGGGGGTGTAGGGGCTGGAGGGGGTTACAGAGATAGGGAGGGGGTGTAGGGGCTGGAGGGGGTTACAGAGATAGGGAGGGGGTGTAGGAGCTGGAGGAGGGTACAGAGATAGTGAGGGGGTGTAGGGGCTGGAGGAGGTTACAGAGATAGGGAGGGGGTGTAGGGGCTGGAGGGGGTTACAGAGATAGGGAGGGGGTGTAGGGGCTGGAGGAGGGTGCAGAGATAGGGAGGGGGTGTAGGAGCTGGAGGAGGTTACAGAGATAGGGAGGGGGTGTAGGGGACTGGAGGAGGTTACAGAGATAGGGAGGGGGTGTAGGGGCTGGAGGAGGTTACAGAGATAGGGAGGGAGTGCAGGGGCTGGAGGAGGTTACAGAGATAGGGAGGGGGTGTAGGGGCTGGAGGAGGTTACAGAGATAGGGAGGGGGTGCAGGGGCTGGAGGAGGTTACAGAGATAGGGAGGGGGGTACAGGGGCTGGAGGAGGCTACAGAGATAGGGAGGGGTGTAGGGGCTGGAGGAGGTTACAGAGATAGGGAGGAAGTGCAGGGGCTGGAGGAGGTTACAGAGATAGGGAGGGGGTGTAGGGGCTGGAGGAGGTTACAGAGATAGGGAGGGGGTGTAGGGGCTGGAGGAGGCTACAGAGATAGGGAGGGGGTGTAGGGGCTGGAGGAGGTTACAGAGATAGGGAGGGAGTGCAGGGCTGGAGGAGGTTACAGAGATAGGGAGGGAGTGCAGGGGCTGGAGGAGGTTACAGAGATAGGGAGGGGGTGTAGGGGCTGGAGGAGGTTACAGAGATAGGGAGGGGGTGTAGGGGCTGGAGGAGGTTACAGAGATAGGGAGGGGGCGTAGGGGCTGGAGGAGGTTACAGAGATAGGGAGGGGGTGTAGGGGCTGGAGGAGGTTACAGAGATAGGGAGGGGGGTACAGGGGCTGGAGGAGGCTACAGAGATAGGGAGGAGGGTGTCGGGGCTGGAGGGGGTTACAGAGATAGGGAGGAGGGTGTCGGGGCTGGAGGAGGTTACAGAGATAGGGAGGGGGTGGAGGGGCTGGAGGGGGTTACAGAGATAGGGAGGGGGTGGAGGGGCTGGAGGGGGTTACAGAGATAGGGAGGGGGTGTAGGGGCTGGAGGGGGTTACAGAGATAGGGAGGAGGGTGTCGGGGCTGGAGGAGGTTACAGAGATAGGGAGGGGGTGGAGGAGGTTACAGAGATAGGGAGGGGGTGTAGGGGCTGGAGGAGGTTACAGAGATAGGGAGGGGGTGTAGGGGCTGGAGGGGGTTACAGAGATAGGGAGGGGTTGTAGGGGCTGGAGGGGGTTACAGAGATAGGGAGGGGGTGTAGGAGCTGGAGGAGGGTACAGAGATAGGGAGGGGGTGTAGGGGCTGGAGGAGGTTACAGAGATAGGGAGGGGGTGTAGGAGCTGGAGGAGGTTACAGAGATAGGGAGGGGGTGTAGGGGCTGGAGGAGGGTGCAGAGATAGGGAGGGGGTGGAGGAGCTGGAGGGGGTTACAGAGATAGGGAGGGGGTGTAGGGGCTGGAGGGGGTTACAGAGATAGGGAGGGGGTGGAGGGGCTGGAGGAGGTTACAGAGATAGGGAGGGGGTGTAGGGGCTGGAGGAGGTTACAGAGATAGGGAGGGGGTGTAGGGGCTGGGGGGGGTTACCGAGATAGGGAGGGGGTGTAGGGGCTGGAGGGGGTTACAGAGATAGGGAGGGGGTGTAGGAGCTGGAGGAGGTTACAGAGATAGGGAGGGGTGTAGGGGCTGGAGGAGGGTGCAGAGATAGGGAGGGGGTGTAGGGGCTGGAGGAGGTTACAGAGATAGGGAGGGGGTGTAGGGGCTGGAGGGGGTTACAGAGATAGGGAGGGGGTGTAGGGGCTGGAGGAGGTTACAGAGATAGGGAGGGGGTGTATGAGCTGGAGGAGGTTACAGAGATAGGGAGGGGGTGTAGGGGCTGGAGGAGGGTGCAGAGATAGGGAGGGGGTGTAGGGGCTGGAGGAGGTTACAGAGATAGGGAGGGGGTGTAGGGGCTGGAGGGGGTTACAGAGATAGGGAGGGGGTGTAGGGGCTGGAGGGGGTTACAGAGATAGGGAGGGGGTGTAGGAGCTGGAGGAGGGTACAGAGATAGGGAGGGGGTGTAGGGGCTGGAGGAGGGTGCAGAGATAGGGAGGGGGTGTAGGAGCTGGAGGAGGTTACAGAGATAGGGAGGGGGTGTAGGGGCTGGAGGGGGTTACAGAGATAGGGAGGGGGTGTAGGGGCTGGAGGAGGGTGCAGAGATAGGGAGGGGGTGTATGAGCTGGAGGAGGTTACAGAGATAGGGAGGGGGTGTCGGGGCTGGAGGAGGGTGCAGAGATAGGGAGGGGGTGTAGGAGCTGGAGGAGGTTACAGAGATAGGGAGGGGGTGTAGGGGCTGGAGGGGGTTACAGAGATAGGGAGGGGGTGTAGGGGCTGGAGGAGGTTAGAGATAGGGAGGGGGTGTAGGAGCTGGAGGAGGTTAGAGATAGGGAGGGGGTGTAGGAGCTGGAGGAGGTTACAGAGATAGGGAGGGGGTGTAGGAGCTGGAGGAGGTTAGAGATAGGGAGGGGGTGTAGGAGCTGGAGGAGGCTACAGAGATAGGGAGGGGGTGTAGGGGCTGGAGGAGGTTAGAGAGATAGGGAGGGGTGTAGGGGCTGGAGGAGGTTAGAGATAGGGAGGGGGTGTAGGGGCTGGAGGAGGTTACAGAGATAGGGAGGGGGTGTAGGAGCTGGAGGAGGTTACAGAGATAGGGAGGGGGTGTAGGAGCTGGAGGAGGTTAGAGATAGGGAGGGGGTGTAGGGGCTGGAGGAGGTTACAGAGATAGGGAGGGGGTGTAGGGGCTGGAGGAGGTTAGAGAGATAGGGAGGGGTGTAGGGGCTGGAGGAGGTTAGAGAGATAGGGAGGGGTGTAGGGGCTGGAGGAGGTTAGAGATAGGGAGGGGGTGTAGGGGCTGGAGGAGGTTACAGAGATAGGGAGGGGGTGTAGGGGCTGGAGGAGGTTACAGAGATAGGGAGGGGGTGTAGGAGCTGGAGGAGGTTACAGAGATAGGGAGGGGGTGTAGGGGCTGGAGGAGGTTAGAGATAGGGAGGGGGTGTAGGGGCTGGAGGGGGTTACAGAGATAGGGAGGGGGTGTAGGAGCTGGAGGAGGGTACAGAGATAGGGAGGGGGTGTAGGGGCTGGAGGGGGTTACAGAGATAGGGAGGGGGTGGAGGAGGTTACAGAGATAGGGAGGGGGTGTAGGGGCTGGAGGAGGTTACAGAGATAGGGAGGGGGTGTAGGGGCTGGAGGGGGTTACAGAGATAGGGAGGGGTTGTAGGGGCTGGAGGGGGTTACAGAGATAGGGAGGGGGTGTAGGAGCTGGAGGAGGGTACAGAGATAGGGAGGGGGTGTAGGGGCTGGAGGAGGTTACAGAGATAGGGAGGGGGTGTAGGAGCTGGAGGAGGTTACAGAGATAGGGAGGGGGTGTAGGGGCTGGAGGAGGGTGCAGAGATAGGGAGGGGGTGGAGGAGCTGGAGGGGGTTACAGAGATAGGGAGGGGGTGTAGGGGCTGGAGGGGGTTACAGAGATAGGGAGGGGGTGGAGGGGCTGGAGGAGGTTACAGAGATAGGGAGGGGGTGTAGGGGCTGGAGGAGGTTACAGAGATAGGGAGGGGGTGTAGGGGCTGGAGGAGGTTACAGAGATAGGGAGGGGGTTTAGGGGCTGGGGGGGGTTACAGAGATAGGGAGGGGGTGTAGGGGCTGGAGGGGGTTACAGAGATAGGGAGGGGGTGTAGGAGCTGGAGGAGGTTACAGAGATAGGGAGGGGGTGTAGGGGCTGGAGGAGGGTGCAGAGATAGGGAGGGGGTGTAGGGGCTGGAGGAGGTTACAGAGATAGGGAGGGGGTGTAGGGGCTGGAGGGGGTTACAGAGATAGGGAGGGGGTGTAGGGGCTGGAGGAGGTTACAGAGATAGGGAGGGGGTGTATGAGCTGGAGGAGGTTACAGAGATAGGGAGGGGGTGTAGGGGCCGAAGGAGGGTGCAGAGATAGGGAGGGGGTGTAGGGGCTGGAGGAGGTTACAGAGATAGGGAGGGGGTGTAGGGGCTGGAGGGGGTTACAGAGATAGGGAGGGGGTGTAGGGGCTGGAGGGGGTTACAGAGATAGGGAGGGGGTGTAGGAGCTGGAGGAGGGTACAGAGATAGGGAGGGGGTGTAGGGGCTGGAGGAGGGTGCAGAGATAGGGAGGGGGTGTAGGAGCTGGAGGAGGTTACAGAGATAGGGAGGGGATGTAGGGGCTGGAGGGGGTTACAGAGATAGGGAGGGGGTGTAGGGGCTGGAGGAGGGTGCAGAGATAGGGAGGGGGTGTATGAGCTGGAGGAGGTTACAGAGATAGGGAGGGGGTGTAGGGGCTGGAGGAGGGTGCAGAGATAGGGAGGGGGTGTAGGAGCTGGAGGAGGTTACAGAGATAGGGAGGGGGTGTAGGGGCTGGAGGGGGTTACAGAGATAGGGAGGGGGTGTAGGGGCTGGAGGAGGTTAGAGATAGGGAGGGGGTGTAGGAGCTGGAGGAGGTTAGAGATAGGGAGGGGGTGTAGGAGCTGGAGGAGGTTACAGAGATAGGGAGGGGGTGTAGGAGCTGGAGGAGGTTAGAGATAGGGAGGGGGTGTAGGAGCTGGAGGAGGCTACAGAGATAGGGAGGGGGTGTAGGGGCTGGAGGAGGTTAGAGAGATAGGGAGGGGTGTAGGGGCTGGAGGAGGTTAGAGATAGGGAGGGGGTGTAGGGGCTGGAGGAGGTTACAGAGATAGGGAGGGGGTGTAGGAGCTGGAGGAGGTTACAGAGATAGGGAGGGGGTGTAGGAGCTGGAGGAGGTTAGAGATAGGGAGGGGGTGTAGGGGCTGGAGGAGGTTACAGAGATAGGGAGGGGGTGTAGGGGCTGGAGGAGGTTAGAGAGATAGGGAGGGGTGTAGGGGCTGGAGGAGGTTAGAGAGATAGGGAGGGGTGTAGGGGCTGGAGGAGGTTAGAGATAGGGAGGGGGTGTAGGGGCTGGAGGAGGTTACAGAGATAGGGAGGGGGTGTAGGAGCTGGAGGAGGTTACAGAGATAGGGAGGGGGTGTAGGAGCTGGAGGAGGTTACAGAGATAGGGAGGGGGTGTAGGGGACTGGAGGAGGTTACAGAGATAGGGAGGGGGTGTAGGGGCTGGAGGAGGTTAGAGATAGGGAGGGGGTGTAGGAGCTGGAGGAGGTTACAGAGATAGGGAGGGGGGTGTTGGGGCTGGAGGAGGTTAGAGATAGGGAGGGGGTGTCGGAGCTGGAGGAGGTTAGAGATAGGGAGGGGGTGTAGGGGCTGGAGGGGGTTACAGAGATAGGGAGGGGGTGTAGGAGCTGGAGGAGGTTACAGAGATAGGGAGGGGGTGTAGGGGACTGGAGGAGGTTACAGAGATAGGGAGGGGGTGTAGGGGCTGGAGGAGGTTACAGAGATAGGGAGGGAGTGCAGGGGCTGGAGGAGGTTACAGAGATAGGGAGGGGGTGTCGGGGCTGGAGGAGGTTACAGAGATAGGGAGGGGGTGTAGGGGCTGGAGGAGGTTACAGAGATAGGGAGGGGGGTACAGGGGCTGGAGGAGGCTACAGAGATAGGGAGGGGTGACGGGGCTGGAGGAGGTTACAGAGATAGGGAGGGAGTGCAGAGGCTGGAGGAGGTTACAGAGATAGGGAGGGAGTGCAGGGGCTGGAGGAGGTTACAGAGATAGGGAGGGGGTGTCGGGGCTGGAGGAGGTTACAGAGATAGGGAGGGGGTGTAGGGGCTGGAGGAGGCTACAGAGATAGGGAGGGGGTGTAGGGGCTGGAGGAGGTTACAGAGATAGGGAGGGAGTGCAGGGGCTGGAGGAGGTTACAGAGATAGGGAGGGAGTGCAGGGGCTGGAGGAGGTTACAGAGATAGGGAGGGGGTGTAGGGGCTGGAGGAGGTTACAGAGATAGGGAGGGGGTGTAGGGGCTGGAGGAGGTTACAGAGATAGGGAGGGGGTGTAGGGGCTGGAGGAGGTTACAGAGATAGGGAGGGGGTTACAGGGGCTGGAGGAGGCTACAGAGATAGGGAGGGGTGTAGGGGCTGGAGGAGGTTACAGAGATAGGGAGGGGGTGTAGGGGCTGGAGGGGGTTACAGAGATAGGGAGGGGGTGTAGGGGCTGGAGGAGGTTACAGAGATAGGGAGGGGGTGTAGGGGCTGGAGGGGGTTACAGAGATAGGGAGGGGGTGTAGGAGCTGGAGGAGGTTACAGAGATAGGGAGGGGGTGCAGGGGCTGGAGGAGGTTACAGAGATAGGGAGGGGGTGTAGGGGCTGGAGGAGGTTACAGAGATAGGGAGGGAGTGCAGGGGCTGGAGGAGGTTACAGAGATAGGGAGGGAGTGCAGGGGCTGGAGGAGGTTACAGAGATAGGGAGGGGGTGTAGGGGCTGGAGGAGGTTACAGAGATAGGGAGGGGGTGTAGGGGCTGGAGGAGGTTACAGAGATAGGGAGGGGGTGTAGGGGCTGGAGGAGGTTACAGAGATAGGGAGGGGGGTACAGGGGCTGGAGGAGGCTACAGAGATAGGGAGGGGTGTAGGGGCTGGAGGAGGTTACAGAGATAGGGAGGGGGTGTAGGGGCTGGAGGAGGTTACAGAGATAGGGAGGGGGTGCAGGGGCTGGAGGGGGTTACAGAGATAGGGAGGGGGTGTAGGGGCTGGAGGAGGTTACAGAGATAGGGAGGGGAGGTAGGGGCTGGAGGAGGCTGCAGAGATACGGAGGGGGTGTAGGGGCATGGGCGGACGATGCCTTACCTGGTCGATCTGTTCCTGTGGGGCCTGCGTGATGTTGAAAGGCACCTGGCGTCCTGAGGGGTGACTGAGGCAGAATTCCGAGTCGCAGAAGTTGCCGTCTCCCTCCACATTGTGCAAACTCTCCCACACCACCTTCTGCTCCGACAGGAATCCCTGGTCAGTCACCAGGAGATACAGGTGGCCCTGCACGCAGTAACACACACAGCACGTCAGCACTGACCCTCCCACAGTGCGGTGCTCCCTCAGCACCGACCCTCCCACAGTGCGGCACTCCCTCAGCACTGACCCTCCCACAGTGCGGCACTCCCTCAGCACTGACCCTCCCACAGTGCGGTGCTCCCTCAGCACCGACCCTCCCACAGTGCGGCGCTCCCTCAGCACTGACCCTCCCACAGTGCGGCACTCCCTCAGCACTGACCCTCCCACAGTGCGGCGCTCCCTCAGCAGTGACCCTCCCACAGTGCGGTGCTCCCTCAGCACCGACCCTCCCACAGTGCGGCGCTCCCTCAGCACTGACCCTCCCACAGTGCGGCACTCCCTCAGCACCGACCCTCCCACAGTGCGGCACTCCCTCAGCACCGACCCTCCCACAGTGCGGCACTCCCTCAGCACTGACCCTCCCACAGTGCGGCACTCCCTCAGCACTGACCCTCCCACAGTGCGGCACTCCCTCAGCACTGACCCTCCCACAGTGCGGCGCTCCCTCAGCACCGACCCTCCCACAGTGCGGCGCTCCCTCAGCACTGATCCTCCCACAGTGCGGCGCTCCCTCAGCACCGACCCTCCCACAGTGCGGCGCTCCCTCAGCACCGACCCTCCCACAGTGCGGCGCTCCCTCAACACCGACCCTCCCACAGTGCGGCGCTCCCTCAGCACCGACCCTCCCACAGTGCGGCGCTCCCTCAGCACCGACCCTCCCACTGTGCGGCGCTCCCTCAGCACCGACACTCCCACAGTGCGGCGCTCCCTCAGCACTGACCCACAGTGCGGCGCTCCCTCAGCACTGACCCACAGTGCGGCGCTCCCTCAGCACTGACCCTCCCACAGTGCGGCGCTCCCTCAGCACCGACCTCCCACAGTGCGGCGCTCCCTCAGCACTGACCCTCCCACAGTGCGGCGCTCCCTCAGCACCGACCCTCCCACAGTGCGGCGCTCCCTCAGCACCGACCCTCCCACAGTGCGGCGCTCCCTCAGCACCGACCCTCCCACAGTGCGGCGCTCCCTCAGCACCGACCCTCCCACAGTGCGGCGCTCCCTCAGCACCGACACTCCCACAGTGCGGCGCTCCCTCAGCACTGACCCACAGTGCGGCGCTCCCTCAGCACTGACCCACAGTGCGGCGCTCCCTCAGCACTGACCCTCCCACAGTGCGGCGCTCCCTCAGCACCGACCTCCCACAGTGCGGCGCTCCCTCAGCACTGACCCTCCCACAGCGCGGCGCTCCCTCAGCACTGACCCTCCCACAGTGCAGCACTCCCTCAGCACTGACCCTCCCACAGTGCGGGGCTCCCTCAGCACCAACCCTAACACAGTGCGGCGCTCCCTCAGCACCGACCCTCCCACAGTGCGGCGCTCCCTCAGCACTGACCCTCCCACAGTGCGGCGCTCCCTCAGCACTGACCCTCCCACAGTGCGGCGCTCCCTCAGCACTGACCCTCCCACAGTGCGGCGCTCCCTCAGCACTGACCCTCCCACAGTGCGGCGCTCCCTCAGCACTGACCCTCCCACAGTGCGGCGCTCCCTCAGCACTGACCCCCCGACAGTGTGGTGCTCCCTCAGCACTGACCCTCCCACAGTGTGGCGCTCCCTCAGCACTGACCCTCCCACAGTGCGGCGCTCCCTCAGCACTGACCCTCCCACTGTGCGGCACTCCCTCAGCACCGACCCTCCCACAGTGCGGCACTCCCTCAGCACTGACCCTCCCACAGTGCGGCGCTCCCTCAGCACTGACCCACAGTGCGGCGCTCCCTCAGCACTGACCCTCCCACAGTGCGGCGCTCCCTCAGCACTGACCCTCCCACAGTGCGGCGCTCCCTCAGCACTGACCCTCCCACAGTGCGGCGCTCCCTCAGCACTGACCCTCCCACAGTGCAGCGCTCCCTCAGCACTGACCCTCCCACAGTGCGGGGCTCCCTCAGCACTGACCCTCCCACAGTGCGGCGCTCCCTCAGCACCGACCCTCCCACAGTGCAGCACTCCCTCAGCACTGACCCTCCCACAGTGCGGCGCTCCCTCAGCACTGACCCTCCCACAGTGCAGCACTCCCTCAGCACTGACCCTCCCACAGTGCGGCGTTCCCTCAGCACCGACCCTCCCACAGTGCAGCACTCCCTCAGCGCTGACCCTCCCAAAGTGCGGCGTTCCCTCAGCACCGACCCTCCCACAGTGCGGTGCTCCCTCAGCACTGACCCTCCCACAGTGCAGCACTCCCTCAGCACTGACCCTCCCACAGTGCGGCGCTCCCTCAGCACTGACCCTCCCACAGTGCGGCGCTCCCTCAGCACTGACCCTCCCACAGTGCGGCGCTCCCTCAGCACTGACCCTCCCACAGTGCGGTGCTCCCTCAGCACTGACCCTCCCACAGTGCGGTGCTCCCTCAGCACCGACCCTCCCACAGTGCGGTGCTCCCTCAGCACTGACCCTCCCACAGTGCGGCGCTCCCTCAGCACTGACCCTCCCTCAGCACTGACCCTCCCACAGTGAGGCGCTCGCTCAGCACTGCCGTTGGCAGGGGGTGGGGTGTATTCCGTACCTTGTGTTTGATGAGGGTGCTGAAATGATTGTTCCGGAAGAAGACGCACAGTTCGTCCTCCTTGGCAGCAGAAGTCAACTCACAGAGGCCGTGATAGGTCAGCTGTGTTGCCGTGGCGTCCAGGAACTGCTCCGCCACCAGGCCTGGTCAGGAGGGAGAGAGGGGGTGGGGGGGTTAGCGTCACCGTCACCTGCCCTCCTCCCTCCCCTACCTCCCCCACCCCCCTCTCCAATTACCACCCTCCCTCCCAGCCCCCTCCTGACACCCTCCACCCCCGCGGCAGATTCGCAACGCATCGCCCGGGAGAGGCGGTTCTGGACTATTGAACCGGGGG